>NW_028270141.1:65388140-65688910 GCF_037043375.1 Chiloscyllium plagiosum
GTAGACTCAATGGGCCGAGTGGCCTCCTTCAGCAGTGCAGATGTATTATGATTGGTTATTATCTGGCTTACATATTTAGGGTGGACTTCAGCAAATTTGAAAGTTTTACTCAAACTACACACCCGTTAGTGTTTAACATGCTTTCAGAATTTCACACTCTAGTTGGCTTACACTTATTCACAAGAACATATAAAGAGGGATGGACCCTGGAAAAACCTGCTTGTAAACTGAACTGTGCATGGTGCAGTGTAATGATCTGGTTCATTAAAAACAAACCAGAATTTACCGGTTGGCACGCTTGGGATGTGCAAAGGGTTTGTAGTGAATTCCTCAAGTCTTCACATTTTTTTCATTTGTTGTTTTATAAATCATAGAATCCCTGCAGAGTGGGAACAGGCCATTCAGCCCATCGATTCCAGACTCATCCTCTGAAGAGCAGATCACCCAGACCCATCCCTCTACCCTTTCCTTGTAATTGTGTATTTCCATGGCCAATCCACCTATCCTGTACATCTTTGTCCTGTGGGAGGAAACCCACACACATGCAGGGAGAAATGTGCAAGCTCTACACAGACAGTCACACTTGGCTGGAATCAAATCCAGGTTCCTGGCATTGTGAGGCAGCAGTGCTAATGACTGAGCCACCATGCCACCCCAAAAATAAAATCCATTAATAAAAACCAATAACTGGTATTATCTTTATGTTGTTGCTTTGGTAGCTGAACCAATCTTCTGGAATTTATCACAGAGAATCAATTGAAATGTTCACATTTTCAAGGGTTTTCACAAATAAAAGGCCAAACATCACTGCCATAATGCCTGTCAACCATTTTAATTACACAAGGGTCTGGATTTTGCGCTCAACAGACATGTGGCAGCCAGGGACTTCTAAAATAATGCAGAGTAGGCATTATTTCTAATTCTAATAGGCTAAATTTCTAATTGGCCCTGATCAGAGAATTCAGCCTATCGAGTCCACACCAAACATCTGAAGAGCATCTCTCCCAGTCCTACTTCCCCTCCCCCCACCTTATCCCTGTAACCTTGCATTTCCTACAGCTGGCCCACCTAGCCTACACAAGTTTGGACTGTGGGAGGAAACCAGAACCCCTGGAGGAAACCACCGCAGATATGGGGAGAATGTGCAAACTCCACACAGTCACTGGAGGGTGGAAACAAACCGGGACCTCAGACACTGAGACAACAGTGCTAACCACTGAGCTGCCGTGCTGCCCCTGAACTGTGCTGCCTCACAGTACTGTCCTTGGTGTGCAGGATGCTCCCTGAAAATTTTCCTGACACTTCATTCAGGTTGACGTCACTTGGATGGAAAATCTAAGTTAATAGGTACACAGATAGAAAGTAGATTTTCAAGTCCATTCAACTTGCTTTTGCTTCTCACAGAATTATGCAACCTATTGCTAAGCTACAGAGCTACATTTTTATTTCATATGTAGTCTGAAGTTGCAGCTTTGAACACGTGGTTATATTTATCTCAACAAATAGAGCTCAGGCAGACTAATGAAGAGATTGTTTTTTCTCCTTATTGGAATTAAATTTTTTTTCCGTTTTCTGGGTATTTTGCCCCTCTTATTCAGACGGTGCAGATTCCATGGAATTACAGTTCCTCTGTGCCTGCTACTAACTGGTTGTGGATTGATTCTAAAGGTTAATTGCACCTCTACTACTCTACCCAGATACCAGATCTCTACTGCTAAATCTTTGTCTGAAGAAAGGCCTCCTGACATCAGTCCTGAATTTGCATTTCAATCCCTACCACCTGTAATGAGATGATTTAGTCTGAAGAGTCCAGATTAACTTTTTGTTTATTATTCACTGTTTGACATCACTCTGTTGAGGTGTTGCAGTTTCATTTTCTACATATTTCTTCATGGACATAATTAGTCAAACACATGGGACCAAACCACTGAACAGCTTAATGCCACTTATGTGACTGGAGTGAGGCACTTCCTGTATAGTGGTAGTTCAAGCATCACCTGTTCCAGGGGTGTGTAACAACATCTCTAAACAAGTTGATTAGAAATTTTTTTTTAAATTTACAAGTTGTAATGCAGGGCAATATCTCTACCTCTGAACCAGTATATCCTGGTTCAAGTCTCTGATCTGGAGCTGTGTTATAACAAATCCAAAGAGGTTGATTAAAATAAATACAAGCTGTGTCTAGGTACAGTCTCAAGCAGTCTCAGTACATTTTGAACTCTACTACCTAGCTGATTTTACTCTTGCCACTGCACAATGAATTAACATGGAGAAAAATTTGGTCTATTTCATTCACTTTGATGGAGATCTGTTAACAGTTAAAAATAGAGATTAAACTTTGGATCTTTATGCTCAGTGGGCTACTGATTTGGCAATGCTACTTTCCAATTAAGCAAATGAGAGAACTGGGTAAACTTATAATGAACTACATTGTTATTTAGCCACTGAAAATATCCCAGTTTTAATTTTGAGCCAGCAGGATAAACGAGACTAATTTATGTAACATGATAGAAGCTTGATGGATATTCCTTTTATTAGGAGAGAATACATTATGTTCTGTTGTGTTTACAAGTTTATAACTGATTGTGAAATGGAATTATTGTTTTTGATGAGTATTTACTGTATGACATCACCACCTTTTCCAGTAGTCACTCGTGAGCAGCTCAAACCAACGTTTCAATGGACACACCTGTTGTACAAATATTACAAAAACAGGTGATCATAAAAAGCTTATTGCAAACTTCAGTGTGTTTAAACTACAAATATGACAGTACACCATTTTGAAATATCATTGTATAGGGTCTTCATGCTCATTCTATGAACAGACCTGTAACTCTAAATAAAATCCCTCTGCCTTGCATGATGAAGGGCCTAACTTAGACAGCATTACCTTAACAAACAGTTCGATTTCAGGGTCCTTGTCTAATCCATTGGCAGGATCCAAGTCAGCCATGTCAAAGTGGGTTTAGATCCTCTGACTCCCCCTGTTGTTCTTCAGTTCAGAGCTTCAATAATCCATAAGAAACCACTCACTCATGTCTGCACTAGGACAGTTCCATCAAGATATGAATATCATTTGGTGAAACTTAATATCACCAACGTTTTCCTGCCATCTAACGAAAACTTTCATTGAAGACGAGTGTGCTACAATTCCAGGTTGCGATACACAACTACAGGTAATGATCTTTAGAGAAAGCAACAAGTACCTCTGGTTTCATTTTTCTTTACAGTGCAGAGCTTCTCTCTGCCTACTTCTATTAATTGTGCATGTTCTAAGTGAGATAGGAAGGCAGCCAAAAATAGTCTTTGGCAGTAAGAGAGGGGCTGGGTTACACGTAGAGGGAGGAGCCAATCTGTCAGCAACCACTAATCTCTTTTTATTTATTTTCTTTCAACCAATTAGGCAGACAGTTCCTTTCACCTCACTGATTAACATCCAATTCATGCTGGCACACTGAAAAGTGCCGAGATTATTCAACATAGGCAGACATTCATCACCTCACCCATTCATTGAGTGAAACTGAACCTGCAGCTTTAAAGCCAAAAGCAGTACACCATATTTATGTTTAATCTTTATGGACGGGAGGTGGGAAGAATGCATAATTATACTGAGTACAGTGAAATCACACACAGGAAGTCTCTTCCCTAAATTCATTGCTGCAATTAGTAGGACCAGAAATTAGTCTTCTGATAAGTTCATGGGGACTACTGGCTTTAGACATCCTGCCCTGAAATCCATTAAGATAGGACCTAACCTATGCCAAGAGATTCATTTTTAAAAAATCTTTTCACAATCATTAGGGAAGTGCTTGGGTGTATGCTGCTCATGCAACATTGAGTCTGAGCTTGTAAATGGACCCAAAATAATTTTCATCTCCCTAATGCTTATTTTATCCATTGAGTTGTACACACACTCAGATTTATCCCCTAAGATTTTTTCAGATAATTTTCAAGCAGGCAGTACTGTCATTTAAATCAGCTGCAGCCTCAGATAATGCAGCATTTGCAGCAATATTAAAATGACTTTTCTCATAGATTTCCCCCACACCACAGAGCAGGATTTGTGGTCATGACTGTGGTGATGCTCAACAGCGACTGAAGCTTGCAACTCAGTGAAACAAAGATTGGATCCAATCATCTTGTATGACTGTAGCTTGGTGCTGCAGTACTAAAACAATCCTTCATGTCATTTTTTTAAAAATCAATTACAGTTTTACCACAGACACAGAGGCAAGTTTAACGTATAGCTAATTTTGAGAGCTTACATAATTGAAAAGACCTTGCTGAATGATTTAAATATTGGAAATTTCCAGGAATACATGCTCACAATTTCCCACCTATAAATGTTAGAAGATCAGTAGCACCATACCAGTGGTTTATTGATGGTCAGTGTGGCTTTGCAGCTGAGGTGCCTGAATACCATTCCTAGCTCAGAACCTGTCATAATTCCAGCTGATATTACTGGACATGTCAGATCCCAGATAGAACCTGTCTTGATAGATTATAATTTTATTTGTTTGGTTTTATACAAATGATCTCTTGCTGAACCATAAGCACACATTTCTGCATACTGTGTACAAATAAAATTCCAAAAAGAATGATGAAATTAAATAATCCTAACTATCCACTTACAATGCAAATACAAAGATTTTAAAACACAGTAAAAATATCATCACATTAATTGTAAAACACTCCTTTATAAATTGAAAAGAAACAAAGCTGGTTTGATATATTACCTAAAACACCCCTGGGTAGAGTAACACCATTCATATATATTCATACTGGTATCCCTCTATCTAACACCTTGGCAGTTATATGTCACTTGGGACTTCAATTTTTAAACTGGAATTGTGATAGCTCCAAAAGAAATCTGAGGTTCACTGCACTCAGCTTAGGTAATCACTTACGAACTGAGATCAACACTAATTTATCATTCCAAGCTAATCAAATTCAGTTAAATCCATCACTCCCTTCTCAGGACTGCTCAATACAGCTATCCTATTTCAAAATCTTCAGAGGTGTGTAAAAAAACCTGAAGTTCAGTGTGCAACAGCACCTCCTCCAGGCTTAAAAAATTCCACAGCACATTAGAAAAGCCTTTGAGGCCCCATTATATACCAAGTTGGGTCACAAATAAAGCCTTTTAGTGAACCAAAAATTAATCAATCACTGTACAGCTAAGTTTCAAAAACCTTTTAGAACAAAGTGCCACGGCTATAGAAATACAGCAAACTTTGTTTTAATTGGCAACTTATGAACCAGCACTCTTGATAAACCAGGAAAAATTATATCAAAAACCACAAAGTTTACAGTTTTATTATGTCCAATTATTATAGTTTTTAAAAATGTATTTACCTTAATGAAAATAAATTGGTTATGGCCACACAAAATATTAACAGTTGCTTCAATTTCAAGAGAGGGAAGGACTGTTACCAACAGAGTTTATTTTGGCCTTTCTGCTGCTCTATTGTGCAGCTCAAGCTGAATAGTTGCAGGCAACCGTAGGTAATTAAGGAGCACATTACTGGACAACTATATTTTAAAACAGGCGACAAGAGTTCTGTGGTGCCTAAGTGGATGACTGGCTTGTAGATAAAATTTTAATTTCAGTTCAGGTTATTTCATACATTCTGGTTTTCCCTGATTGCCCCAGTGTGTCGTCAGCTGATCACTTTGGCCATTTTAGGTCTATGCTTCTTCATTTTAAAAATTGCTTTTTATTTCATGAAAGTCTCCGATATTAAAACTAGATGACTGAAGTTGAAAATGGATAATTCATATTTTACCACTTTTGTGATTCTAAGTATTGTCTGAATTGCTAGCCTGCACTATTGCCTTGCCTTTTCTCATGAACTTTCCAACACCCTTTCACATGAAACTTTTCCCAATTCTTCAATTTAAACTTCTTTCCACCACTCTAGCTGTACAATTCACTAGTAAATTGGCCCGAGTGTAGGCCGTTCCAATGGTACAGTTCTCACCACCCCAGTGCCAGTAGTAGCTGATTCCTTAGTCACAACCCACTTCTGCCACACAATGTTCAGTTATGCATTCAACACTATTGTCTTATTCACCCAATATCAGTTAGCTCACACCTCAAGTAGTAATCCAAAGATTGTGTCATTGGATTCCTCCAGAATCATCTAAGATGTTTCAGGTAGATTCTGCCACCAATCTTTCTTGTTGGCAGCAATCTAAGCCACTCATGTTGGGAAGGATACCCACATGTATTCCTCAGCAGAAGGCAGGCTCAATTCTGATGAACAATAAATAGGTTTACTGCATATTACTTGTAACCAGTTACATTATATCTGAGATACAAGTATCAGGCTCAGCTTAATCTAAATTATTCGTTACTATTTTTGCTCACACCATTACTGAAACACTAGGCACAATTACTGAAACACTAGGCACCTTCTGTTGAACAAGTAAAGAACTCATAGAACGGAAAGAACTCTTCGCTCCTCCCAGTATTTATAATCTGATGGACAGATGACTTTTTATGATGTCAGTCAAGATGTACTTAACCTTTCGGGTCCTAACAGTCTTACATGACAGAGTTATACAGCACATAAGCAGGCTCTTTAGTCCAACTCATCCAGGCCGACCAGGTTTTCTAAACTGAACTAGTCCCATTTGCATTTGTTTGGCCCATATTCCTCTAAAGCTTTCGAATCTGTGTACCTGTCCAAATATCTTTTAATATTGTAATTGTACCCGCATCTACCACTTCCTCTGGCAGCTCATTCCATATGCATACCACCCTCTGTTTGAAAATGTTGCCCCGCAGGTTCCTGTTAAATCTTTCCCCTCTCATCTTAAACCTATGCCCTCTAATTTTGGACTCCCTATCCTGGGGGAAAAACCTTGCCTATTCACCCTATGTATGCCACTCATGATTTTATAAACCTCTACAAGGTCACCTTCAGCCTCCTATACACCTGGGAAAAAAAGTCCCAGCCTATCCTGCCTCTCTTTATAACTCAAACCCTCCAGTCCCAGTAACATCTTTGGAAATCTTTTTTGGCAGCCTTTCCAGTTAATCACATCCTTCTTACAGCAGGGCAACCAGAATTATACACAGTACTCCATATATAGCCTTATCAATGTCTTGTACAGCTGAAACATGACATCCCAAATCCTGTATTCAATACTTTGACCAATGAAGGCAAGCATACCAAACACCTTCTTCACCACCTGTCCATCTCTGACACCATGTTAAAAAAATATATACCTACACCTCTCTGTCTCACGGTTTGTCTCTACAGGCCCTACCCTGGTTTGTCTTACCAAAATACAACACCTTTCATTTATCTGAATTAAACTCCATCTACCATTCCTCAACCTACTGCTCCAATTGATCAAGATTACATTGTACTCTTCAATAATCGTCTTCAGTATCCACAATATCACCAATTTTGGTGTCATCTGCAAATTTACTAACCACGTTTCCAATGTTGAGATTCAAATAATTTCTATAAATGATACAACAGTGGACCCAGCACCAATCCTTGAGGCACACCATTAGTCACAAGCCTCCAGTCTGAACAACAACCCTCTACCACGACCCTCTGTGTTTTTTTTTAGATTTAGACATCAGCTGTTCACACTCCCTAAGCAAAACTGCTTTCTTCGGCCTACATATCTCATTGGTAAACACCAGGCCCATTACAGTGAATTTCTCCATTCCCATTCCAGTTCGTTTCGGGCTCTGACAAGGTGTCTTTAACTCTTATGCTTTTGGCTACAGAGAACCTTATCTATACCCTTAATGTACTGTTCCCAAAGTTTCTTTTCACTCTCCTAAACTCCTCCCCCACCCACCACAACTGCCTGACCTACTGTAGCATGTTGCTGTGATCATTTTGCTCATCTTCCCTGCAATGCCTCCTTTCATCCACAAAAACCTGGAACCTCTTAGACAATTGCAAGAGGATTTCAAAGGGTATGGAGTATAACAGTCGGGAGGTTTTGCTAAAACTATACAAGACACTAGTCAGACTACAGCTGCAATATTGTGAACAGTTTTGAGTCCCTTATCTAAGCAAAGATATACTAGCGTTGGAGGCATGCCAGAGAAGGTTGACTAGGGGGTAGGCTGATACCAGTATGGAAGGACCAGTAGAGGAGATGTTGAGTAGGTTAGGCCTGCACTCATTGGAATGTAGAAGAATGAGAAGAGGCTTTATTGAATGACATAAGATTTATAGAGGTCTTTACAGGGATAGTATGGGAAGGTTGTTTCCCTTTTTAGAAGAGTCAAGACAAGAAGCCATAATCTCAGAATAAAGAGTCGCACACTTGAGAAAGAGATGAGGAGGAATTTCTTCTTTCAGAGGGTACTGCACGTGTGGAATTCTTTACTGCAGAGGGCTGTTGAGGGCGAGTCGTTAACCATATTCAAGACCGAGATAAATATATCTTTAAACAGTAAGGGAATCTAGGGTTATTGGGAAAAGGCAGGAAAATGGAGCCAAGAATTCTCAGATTAGTGATGATCCCAATGAGACTCGGGCTGCATTTCCTACTTCAGCTACTATCGCGTTTTTTCAGTCATCACATGGAAATTTCTGTCACTAACGTAATCAACCTACAACCTGCAATACAGATAGTTCTATGCTAACAGTGCATAATTCACTGGCAGCACCGTTCTCACCTTGCTTTATGGCTAGGGGTTTGGTCTGGTGAAGGTGTCATTATGTAATAACCAACTCTTTGGTGAATCATAAACTGCTGAGACACTGCTCCTAGTTATGGTGGCTTTTGGAGAGATGCTTTTAATAGTTTTGTACATT
The DNA here is from genome assembly GCF_037043375.1 of Chiloscyllium plagiosum. NCBI lineage: Eukaryota > Metazoa > Chordata > Chondrichthyes > Orectolobiformes > Hemiscylliidae > Chiloscyllium > Chiloscyllium plagiosum. Next base: position 65,396,936 of record NW_028270141.1, read on the forward strand.
AAATACAGTGCTATGTCTGAATTACAATATATCAGTCAGTATTAAATAAGTATGTGCCTTGTGTCAGAAGCCCTTCTGGCTAATTTAGGTTACCTCTAAACTCAACAAATCTGGAGGTAATCCTCATTCATAAATGAAACCAATTCTGTCAGATTCAGCCTTGACTAGGTCTATCCTGATTTCTGATAAAGCGCTAATGCTCGAAACGTCTACTTTCCTGCTCCTCGGATGCTGCCTGCCTGCTGTGCTTTTCCAGCACCACATCTTTTGACTCTGATCTCCAGCATCTACAGTCCTCACCTTCTCCTAGGTCTATCAGACAGCAAATGATCTATGTGCCTCAACAATAGCTTCTATCAACATTGCTCAAATTGTCAAGAGTACTTCATCACTGCCACCCTGGGATAACTTCTGACAGGAAAACCCAACAAAGATGGAACAACCACCCAAAGTAACAGTTACTTCTGAATGTTTTAATATAAAAAAAAGTGAAACTACCACATGCCTGCGAATATAGATCATAATGATTCGTCCTAATTCTGTGACATGGAGGAACTGGTATCACAGGACTGATAGTAACTTGTAGGTTAAATAGTGTCATGTCTCACTGGGGCAGCATGCTCACAAAAGTTAAACATTTTAAAAAAGCACGCAGAATTTTCCCAATTTATATGACTTTTAGACCCAGAAAGATAGGAAGTATAGACGAGATTTCTGTACTGAATAAGAATCACTATTTATTAAAAATAATTAAACTCTAACTACTAACTACTAACAAACAGTTATAAACCATTGACACATAATGCTACTTAAAAATCTAATCCTCTTAAAAATGCACCCTTACACATGTACACAGTCAGACTGGGTAAATAGGTTCCTCATTCCTAATGAAGGGCTTTTGCCCAAAACATTGACTCTCTTGTTCCCCAGATGCTGCCTGACCTGCTGTGTTTTTCCAGCAGCATACTCTCAACTCTAATCTTCAGCATCTGCAGTCATCACTTTCGCCCGGGTAAATAGGTTATAATAGCAGGAAAAAGCTGGAAAGACAGTTCAGTTGTCTTTGTTCCCAGGCATTGTTATTCAGATAATCTTATGGCTCTCCTTCCTGTCAAAAATGTCTCCGACTTATCAGTTGAAAGTGACAGCTTACAACTATTGAAGGAAAGGTAAACTGGTTTCTTCAGGTTTACAGTGAGTTTTGATGCCAGATTATAGAGAGACCATTCCCAAGCTGGGGAAGAGCCGAATACTTCTCTTTCTCTGTAACTTGTTCCCAGGTGCAAGCTGTTCAGTCATCTGAGAATCAATCACACAAGCAAAAGAAAGTCAATGTCATTGATAACTGGTCACTAGTCTATAGATCAATCAACGTCTTGCCAGCAGAAGCTGCATTAATACACCCCTCAGCACCAAACTGTCTGTAACTCTAATTACTGCTTATTCCATTACTTGCATGAAGCCTGCAGTGGGTGTAAGGTTACTTGCTTTCAAAACTGTAGCCACCCATTCAACCAGTTTTTTTTTAAAAAAAGACAACCGCTTCTCATTTCAGTCCCCAATTTTTAAAAATATAAATTAAATAAAGGCAAGGTCCCTTTAACAGGCATTAAATGGAAATATTAAGCTTCATTAGAAAGAATTCTTGCTATATTCATTTCAATCTTCAGAATGACTATCAATGAAATTTGAAATCACCTGGAAATTGTGACTTATGATATATCCTTGATATGCTGTCCCAATGGAAAAATAATAGGTGTTCTAATGATCCAGAATTACTGTAATGGACTTTCAAAGTCTTAGAACATAGAATATTACAGCACCATATAGGCCTTTTGGCCCTCGATGTTGCGCCTACCTGTGGAACCAATCTGAAGCCTGTCTATCCAACATTATTCCATTTTCATCCATATGTTTATATCCAATGACCATTTAAATGTTCTTAAAGTTGGTGAGTCTACTCCTGTTGCAGGCAGTGCATTCCAAACCCATTCTACTCTGAGTAAAAACCACTTCTGACATCTGTCCCATACCTATCAACACTCAAGTTAAAGCTACATGCCCTGGTGCTAGATATCACCATCAGTGGAAAAACACTCTCATTGTCCACCCTATTTAACCCTCTGATTATCTTATATGTCTCAATTAGTCACCTCTCAACCTTCTTCTCTCTAACGAAAACAGCCTCAAGTCCCTCAGTCTTTCCTCATAAAGCCTTCCCTCCATACCAGTGAACATTCAAGTAAATATCCTCTGCACCCTTTCCAAAGCTTCCACATCCTTCCTATAATGCAGTGACTAGATCTATATGCAACACTCCAAGTGTGGCCGCACCAGAGTTTTGTACAGCTGCAGCATGACTGCGTGGTTCTGAAACACTTTCCCTCTACCAATAAAAGCTAAAACACCATATGCCTTCTTAACAACCCTATCAACCTTGGTGGCAACTTTCAAGGATCTATGAAGAGATACTGAGATCTCTCTGCTCTTCTACACTATCAAGAATCTTACCATTAGCCCACTGCTCTTTATTCTTGTTCTTCCTTCCAAAGTGAATCACCTCACACTTTCTGCACTAAACTCCATTTGCCACCTCTGAGCCCAGCTCTGCAGCTTATTAATGTCCGTCTGTAACCTGTAACATCCTTCAGCACTATCTACAACTCCACTGACTTCAGCATCATCTGCAAATTTACTAAGCTATCATCCTTTTATGCCCTCATCTAGGTCACTTATAAAAATAACAAAACAGCAGTGCATCCAAAACAGATCCTTGTGGTACATTACCAGTAACTGAACTCCAGGATGAACATTTCCCATCAACCACTACCCTCTGTCTTCTTTCAGCTAGCTATTTCTGATCCAAAATGCTAAATCACCCTCAATCACACGTCTCTGTATTTAGTGCAATAGCCTACAGTGGGGAACCTAATCAAATGCTTTATTGAAATCCTTACACATCACATGCTTTACCCTCATCTACCTGTTTGGTCACCATCTCAAAGAATTAAATCAGGTTTGTGAGGCACAATCTATCCTTCACCAAACCATGTTGACTACCCCAATCAACTTATTCCTCTCTGGATTATTATAAATCCTATCCCTTATAACCTTTTCCAACCTTTTTCACACTTCCCGTGGCGGCACGGTGGCACAGTGGTTAGCACTGCTGCCTCACAGCGCCTGAGACCCGGGTTCAATTCCCTCCTCAGGCGATTGACTGTGTGGAGTTTGCACGTTCTCCCCATGTCTGCGTGGGTTTCCTCCGGGTGCTCCGGTTTCCTCCCACAGTCCAAAGATGTGCAGGTCAGGTGAATTGGCCATGCTAAATTGCCCGTAGTGTTAGGTAAGGGGTACATGTAGGGGTATGGGTGGGTTGCGCTTTGGCGGGTCAGTGTGGACTTGTTGGGCCGAAGGGCCTGTTTCCACACTGTAATGTAAACTAAACTAAACTTTACCCACAACCAAAGTAAGGCTCACTGGTCAATAATTATCAGGGTTGTCTCTACTCCCCTTCTTGAACAAGGGGGCAACATTTGCTATTCTCCAGTCTTCTGGCACTATTCCTCTAGACAATGACAACATAAAGATCAAAGCCAAAGGCTCTGCAATCTCCTCCCTGACTTCCCAGCCCAAGGGACTTATCTATTTTCACACTTCCCAGAATTGCTAACACCTCCTCCTTGTAAACCTCAATCCCACCTAGTCTAGTAGCCTGTATCGCAATGTTCTCCTGGACAGCATTGTCTTTTTGCAGTGTGAATACTGACGAAAAATATTCATTTAGCACTTCCCCTCTCTCCTTGGACTCCACACACAACTTTCCACTACTATCTTTGATTGGCCCGAATCTTTCTCTAGTCATTCTTTTATTTGTGACATACCAAAAGAAAGCTTCAGGGTTTCCTTGATCCTACCTGCCAATGACTTCTCGTGTCCCCTCCTGGCTCTTCTTAGCTCTCTCTTTAGGTTCTTCCTGGCTAACTTGTAACTCTCAAGCACCAAAACTGAGCCTTCACATCTCATCCTAACATAAGCCTTCTTCTTCCTCTTGACAAGCGATTCAACTTCTTTAGTAAACCACGGCTCCCTCGCTTCACTACTTCCTACATACCTGACAGGTACATACTCATCAAGGACACACAGTAGCTGTTCCCTGAATAAGCTCCACATTTCAATTGTGCCCATCTCCTGCAGTTTCCTTCTCCATCCCATGCATCCTAAATCGTGCCTAATTGCTTCGTAATTGCCTTTCCCCCAGCAATAACTCTTGCCCCGTATTATATACCTACCCCTTTCAATTGCTAAAGTAAACATAACTGAATGGTGGTCACTATCACCTTACTGTAGCAGATCTTATTGTTTTCAATTTAGTCCATAAACATTTGATGCAAAAAACTTATAATTCTAAGATAGAACCTTTGATTAAATTTGTAATCCATGTGGTAAAACACACTACAACTCCATCCCCTAAAGAAGCCTTCTAAAATATGTTTATCACAATTTATTTTGTGAGGAAGATGAAAAAGTACTGTTTGGTATCAAGTTATGTTTTTCCCCACATTTAATAAAGTGATTGTAATTATGATAAATTATTCTTAATTGTAGTATGTATAATTAGGTTTGCTTATGCAGTACTGACAGTCTCAGTAACTCCTATTCAGAAGATACAGAACCAGCTAGAATATTAATCTGATTATAAATAATGCAGTTACTGTTTTTGGTAAAAGTCTCTCATTTTTCTAAGCACAGAGCATTTGTTCAGATAAAATTGTCCTTTAGTCCTAGTAAATAATATTTAACATTTCAACACTTTTAGATTCCTAATTTGAAAGAATACAGAACCAATCAAGTTTTTCCTCTTTATATTTTGAAACTAATGTAATTGACTTAATGACCTCTTTTAAACAGGAGTGATCGAATTACGCATTCAGCAGAGATTAATCCAATCCTGTGATCTCTTTAGTGATCAAATTCATTAACGAAGTATATAATGATAAAGACTGATCTGTTACAGATGCAGACAATTCCAGAAATGTCTGAAGTTTCTTGAGTAACAGCATTCTTTTTTACCCCATAAGAATGCACAAGCAAGTAGTATTCTTTCCAGTTGACACTTCTAAAATAAATGACAGGATTCAGTGCTGGATCAAGTCAAATTCAAGCCAGTGAAGTTTACATAACACAATATTACAATATTGACCGGATCCAACTGATTCAGGTATCGGATTTGTGAGGTTTTCAGTGTGATGATGTTTTCTATCAAGAAGAATTAATTCTCAATCCAGTCAACAATTAACAACATGTATTACTCAAAATTCAAGTTTTGGTACACCAAACAGGTTTTGAAATAAAATGAGGGATTAGCTAGATGGTGCCTTCAGAGGTCTAGTAAACAGTGATGGCTTTTGGGAATGCAGGTGGGACTCGGTACATTTGTTTCTAACATTAATATAGAACAGCATGTATAATTTCAAATACTGGTGTACACCCAGGACAAGAAAGAAAGGGGGCGAGGGGGGAGGGGGAGGGGGAGGGGGAGGGGGAGAGAGAGAGAAAGAACACTAGACGATGCTCGAACCAGAATGTAACACATTTTAAAAAATTCATTCACAGGATGTGGGCTTTGCTGGCGAGCCCAACATTTATTTATAAGGTTAGGGACATTACACTGAACTTATAAAAGACACTGCTAAGACCTCATCTGGAGCCTCTGTACAGCTCTGTTGCCACACTACAGCAAGGATGTGAATGCATTTGAGAGAGTATAGAAGCACTTTACAAAAATGCATCTGCAGTAAGAAACTTCAGTTATGAGAAAAGGTTGGACAAATTGAGGCTTTTTCCTGAAAAAGATGAAAATTAAAGGAGATTTGATAAAAGTTTACAAAATCATGTCAGTTCTGGACAAAGTAGAAATTCTGTGATTCAATGATTAGTGCAGAAGGGCATGCCACGATCAGTAACAGGCATGCTAATAAATGGGAGGTGTCAACGGGGTGAAACAACAACACAGTAATATTGCACACTAAACAGCATGCAATAGATCTAAGCATTCTCAAACCAATGGATTGGGTCAAAGCTCTAGTCTTGTCACATCCAGTCATGAAATGGCGTGCACAATTAAACAAGTAACTGGAGAATATTTCGCAAACAAATCCGTTATCAATGATGGAGCAGCCCAGCACATCAAGCAAAAGGCATGGCTGATGCATTTGTATCCATCTTTAGCCAGATCTGCCAAGTGGATGATCCGCCTTGAGCCTCCTTCTGAGCTTCACAGTCAGTTTTTGACAATTGGATGAAGCCATCATTAAAGACAGGGATATTTTTGGAGTCGCCTCCTTCTATTAGTTGTTTATCTGTCCATCAGTCACAATTGGATGTGACAGTGGTGTCCAGCTTTCTTATGTCCCACTGGTTGTGGAATTAATTAGATTTGTAAAAAGTATATTGCTCACGCTGTTTAGCATGCATGTAGTCTCATGTATTTTTGCCAGGTTAGAAACTCAATTTTAGGTTTGCCTGATGCTCTTCCTAGCATGGTCCTTTTAAGTTGTCAGTGAATCTGGTCTGACAGTAATGGCAGATTCTGAGCCAACTTACAGCTTAACATAGAATACAATTCTGTTGAGGCCCACAGGATCTTACAAATGCCCAGCAACATGCCACTAGATCTGTGCTAATTCTATGCCACTTAACAAGAGGGTATTGTCACACAACACATGGATTCCTCATTGTAAACTTGAGACTCGTACCAAATATTTTAATAAGTCATGGCAGTTCCCTGCAACAATTATATAAATGTACACTATTCAGAGTAATTCATGACTTCCTAATGCTGAAAAAAAATCATAAACTGTAAACAGACAATCCAGCCAAGATGTCACTCCCTTAGTGTGACACATGCAATTCTGAGGGACAGGTTTGACAATAGTTTGATAAGGTTTTGCTGTTGTAAGTCATGAACCCCTGCACTCTAGGTGGCAAGTGAAAATATTGACATCCTGAATAATATGAGATTTGAACACAAATACTTTGTATGACGCCAGGATCTGTGCTGCTGTGCAAGTGAACTGATAGTCAAGTAAAATGTTCAGCAGCAGAATGAGAGAACACACTGCTATTTTTATATACCAATTCTATTTTTAGCTGAAGTCAAAGTGCGAGATTGAACCAATCGTGGACAGAGGAAGTTGAGCTAATAATCTGCACACCCTAGTTCAAATTCCATTTAGTGAAGCTATCAATCCAAACAAAATCCTTTATTTAATTTGATCTGTCTGAACTAATGCTTTTCAGAGCTGCATTTTTCTTGCCTTGCAAATTACTCGGTTTTAAAAATCTCCTTTTGAACAATTATTTTGAACCCTGAATTTATTAAAGTTCTATTATCATAATGGGCTTTCATTATTTTAACTACATTTGAAATAGTACACATTATGGACTGGTTAACACAACAGACTGTTCAAAATCACGAATTACTGAGTTTCAATTTAAAGTAACCAAAGCGAATCATTTTCCAAATTCAATTCAAATGGGCCAGAAGAATATCCTAAATTGGAAGTAAATATAATTGGAATATCTGCAAAAGTTACTTTTAAAAAATCAAACTACAGCCAAAATCCTGTTTATAAAGGTAAATTGTTGCATTGTTTAAAACACATTCTAGTCTCCATGCTATAGAAAAGATGTTGTTAAACTTGAAAAGATTTAGAAAAGATTTATAAGGATGTTGCCAGGATTGGAGGGTTTGAGTTATAGGGAGAGGTTGAATAGGCTGGGGCTTTTTTCCCCTGGAGCAACGGTGGCTGAGGAGTGACCTTATCGGGGTTTATAAAATCTTGAGGGGCTTAATAACCAAGGTCTTTTTCCCAGAATAGGGGAGTCCAAAACTAGAAGGTATAGGTTTAAAGTGGGAGGGAAAGGATTTGAAAGAGATCTGAGGACTTTTCATTCAGAGGGTGGTGCATGTATAGAACAGACTGGTAGTGGAGGGAGATAAAATTACAACATTTAAAAGGCACCAGGATGGTTACATGAATAAGGAAGGTTTAGAGGGTTTTGGGACAAATGTTCATAAATGGCACTAGATTAGTTTACAACATCTCGTCAGCATGGATGAGTTAGACCAAAAAATCTGTTTCCGAGCTGTATAACTCTATGACACTGGAGTGTGCTCAAGGTCAGTTTTTAAATTGTTTAATGTTTAACTAGGAACCATCACGCTCAAATAATACTACTGTGTTATTCAACAAAAGTGCATAACAATACTAAGAGCGAGACAATGAACCTTTCCTTAAACACCCTCATACCTTAGGATCCTTTCCTGATATTTGATCTGAAATAAGACATTAATATTAACTTGATGAAAATAAACTGAAATAAATAAATGTACAAATAATTGGAATCACCAAACATTCGTATACCCCCCAAGTAACACTAAAGACAACTGTATACAGTCAATTACCTAGAAATTATAGATATAACTGCACAGGATTGCCATTTGACCAATATTTCTATTTCACTCAGAACCATATAGTCTAATCTATTCTATTGCATTTCTTTTGTTCCTTTGAATGAAGCATTGGTGAAGAAAACCTTCTATCCCTACCTAGTCTGGCTTACATATGACTTCAATTTCTGGGGATATGATGGCCTGGTAATATTCTCACTAGACTATTAATCTAGAGACCATATGTTGAAGGTATTAATCTAGAGACCCTGGAAATGTCCTAGGGACCCAAGTTCAAATCCTGCCATGGCAGAGAGAGTGGAATGGGAATTCAATAAACATCTGGAATTAGAAGTCCAATGAAACCATTGTCGAAAAAACACTAATGTCCTTTAGGGAAGGAAACTGCCATCCTTACCTGGTCTGGCCTACATATGACTCCAGACCTAAGCAATGTGGTTGACAATTATTTAATTGCTCTCTGGGCAATTTGGGATGGACAATACATATTGGTCTAATGAGTGATGTCCACAATCCATGAATGAATTATGAATAGGAAGAGTTTAGAGAGATATGGGTCAAATACTGGCAAATGTGACTAGATTAATTCTGGATATCTGGTCAGCTGGACAAGTTGGGTCTGTTTCCGTGTTGTACATCTCTCGGATTCTATAGGGGAGAACAGTGAGTTAGCTAACAGAAATGTTAAAAGCCCATTTTCTCCAACATTAAGATTTGTGGATTTTAATTTAATGCGAAATGGATCTAGATGTTTCTGTTTTTATTTACTTAGTCGTTGTTGAACCGAATTAAAAATCACACAACAGCAGGTTATAGTCCAACATACATTCATGTAGAACTCTGAGCTCAAAAACTGCATGAATTTATGTAAAACTCTGTAATCTCACTTTTTAGATTGGAATCAATCTAAACATCAGGTCATAGACAGAGAACACAGGGGGCTAACACCTTCAACATATTGTCTAGCTATCACCATTGTTCACAGCTAACCCGAGAATGCAACTTTAAAAAAAGGGGTTTTGTGATTTACACATGAAAGAAGTGGAACTATCACTGTATTCTAACAGATGAAAGGTTTAACAGACAATCAATTCTTCAATGCATAATTTCAGTTACATCACACTGCAAATTTTTGCTATAAATTCTGTGTTACGATCGAGCCCTCCACAATCACCTGATGAAGGAGCGTCGCTCCGAAAGCTAGTGTGCTTCCAATTAAACCTGTTGGGACTATAGCCTGGTGTTGTGTGATTTTTAACTTTGTACACCCCAGTCCAACACCGGCATCTCCGAATCATTGTTGAACCAAGTAGCTTCATCAAATACATTGCACTTTCCTAGAAAGATGTTTTACTGCTGAAAAACTAATGTTAACATTTCTCATCCATCCACAAAGGTTAGCAAAACCATGAAAAGTATAAACTGGGTTATGCTTACATTTACGTTTATGTTCATGTTAAAGAGACAAAATGAATCTTCACAGAATAAAAATGATAAGAGATTGTGAATCACTCTTTATTTAATGTTAGATAGTTCTAGTCTGAGCATTGCATTCCTCCCATGTTTGTTTTTGCTCAGAGTAACCTATATTTTGATTTTTAAAATCTACACTGCCTGTTAAAACACCACAGAAAAAGCACCGACCCCATCAAAAAAAACAATGCCTTGAGGAATGTTGTGAAAGATATTTTAAAAGGAACAAAAATCATTAAGTGCAACATGGTGTACAAATTATAAAAAACTTCAGATAGAATTTGAATTGGTTAAAATTCCCTGACAAGAATAGATTATGTGCAAAGCACTTGTTGATTTGTTGAACTGTTAGCCCAACAATAGAAGAACTGCATCACAGCACATCAATCCTCTACGCATTGCTACCCTCTGGAGATGAGTGTTTGAATAGCATGCACTATAGTCACAACCAACAGAATTTTCCAGGCCCACCCAAAACTTTTAGAAAGGCAGGCAAGAAAATGTAATTAGATGGGAGGCTATATGAATCTATGGCAGGGAGTAGGAGATCAACTTATAACAAATTATAAATCGCCTAATTCACAAAATGGGGAGAGGGAGAATCAATTTAAAGAAGTTTACAGACTGGATGCAAAGAAATGGAAGGAAAAGCAACTTAAAGGGCATGGTTATCATGGCAATGGAATAATCCTGAGGAATAGAGGTAACAAACTGAGATTGAGAGGATACAGTCAAAGTAATAGGGGTATAAGGGACAGCGTGGGAGCTGAATATTTGGGGGTGGGGAATGGGGCTATTCAATGCATTCGGGAAAGAGAAAGAGTAGTGGAAATGAATGTTGTAGTGAGGAGTGAAGCTGGGCCTCAGGATCTCTATGAAAGTAAGATCAGGGAAACGAGCAGCAATGTTGAGTGAATTAGTAAAATGGACAAAATTTAAAGAGGAAGATTGAAGAAGGACAAAGAAGATCTCCATAATCACGAAGTGCTTCGAGAGGTTAGTCATGGTTAACATCAACTCTAGCCTTCCAACTTACCTCAAACCCTTGCAATTTGCCTACTGGTGAAACAGGTCCACAGTGGAGGCCATTTCCCTAGCCCTTCACTCATCCCTGGAACATTTGGATAATACAGATCACTACATCAGGCTCCTACTTATCGACTACAGCTCCGCTTTCAACAGTTTAACCTTAACCAAACCAATCTCAAAACTCAGAGACCTCGATATCAGCTCCAAACTCTGCAAGGATCCTCAGCTTCCTGATCCTCAGTGAAGATAGACAACAGCACCTCCTCCACGGCAATCCTTAACACCGACGCCCCGCAAGGATGTGCATTCAAACCCCTACCGTACTTCCTTTACACACTCAATGGTGTGACTAAATTTCGTACAAATGCCATCTACGGGTTCACTGACGACACCACCATTGTAGGTTGGATATCAAACAATGATAAGTCAGAATACAGGAAGGAGATAGAGTGTTTGGTGTCATGATACGATGATAACAACCTCTCTCTCAATGTAAGCAAAACAAAAGAACTGATCATCAACTTCAGGAAGGGGGCAGACATGTCCCTATCTATATCAATGGAACTGAGATTATGAGGGTTGAGAGCGTCAAGTCCCTAGAGTGACGATAATCAACGATCTTTCCTGGACCTCTCATGTAGATGTGACAGTCAAGAAGGCATAGCAATGCCTCTTCTTTCCCAGGAGGCTTCGGATATTCGGCATGTCCATAAGGACGCTTATGAACCTTTATGGATGTGCCATAGAAAGCATTCTATCCAGCCTGGTATGGCAACTGCTCTGTCCAGGACTGTAAGAAACTACAGAATGTTGTGTACATAGCCCAGACCATCACGAAAACCAACCTTGTATTTATTGACTCCATTTATCCTGCTCGTTGCCACAGAAAGGTTGCCAACATCAAAGACCCCTCTCACCCCAGTAATACTCTCTTCTAACCTCTTCCATCAGGCAGAACATAAAGAACCTGTAACAACAGGTTCAAGAACAGCCTCTTTCCTGCTGTTATCAGACTGCTGTATGGACTTCTTTAATTTCAAATCTAATATTGATCTTGCTTTTGTGCACCTCCTGTGTAGCCATAACCTTGTATGCCTCACTCTGTCTAACCACTCTATGATCTTGTATGTTATGATCTGCCTGTACTGCTCACAAAACAAAACTTTTCACTGTATTTAGGTACATGACAATGATAAATCAAATCAAAGGGGAAACAACAAAGCCATCAACAATAATGGTGGAGAAAACTGTACTTCAAAGGGGAGGACTGTAAAAGGGAAACATGGAAAAATAAATCAAAGCTTAAAAATGTAGTACAACCATCTTGTAAAAATCTAATTCTGAAAGAGTGATTCTCAGAATGCAAAGTGCAAAATGAAAGGGTCCCAGGTTTGTTTTCACTTAGTAAGGAAAAACAGCATGTATCCAAAAGGAGCAATCAAACAGAAACCAGAAGAATTGATTATATGAGCTCTGTGTTAATGACGTTGTATTGAAGGTAAATTATCAGTCAACATTAATGGAATTAAAGGTAGAAACAGCTACCTTATCACCTTCAGACAATCACTAACCGTTCAAAATATGGGCAGCTAAGAATCACTAACAATTCTAGTAGCTCTATTTGAGTGGGAGGGTGGTGGGATGTCACTAGTCAATCAGGCTCCTGTATATAAAAGTGAACATTAAGATGAAACTGTCACATTTGTTGGAAGGATTAGGCAACAACGGCTGCACCATCTGGGGAATGAAAAGCAAACAGATACACATTGTGCTCTTTGGCATGCATTCCTGTTTTTTCACTAACATCAGACTGGATGTTGGAACCATGAACCCAGTAGCAATCTTAGTACTAATAGATTAAAAGGTAACGAAGAAGGAGAAGGACAACAAGATGGGAAGACCAATGAGAAAAGAATCAGAGACATTAGCCTTAGAGGACTCCAACAGTCTACACACGAGCAGCAAATTTTAAATTTTAACTTCACCCATCGCATTCTTCTTACAAGTATTGCACTTGAACAGTCATAGCTCTGGAGATTTAACGTTCACCTATCTATCAGTGCAGGGAGGTAGGATATGTTCAAGCATAGAGTGTGAATTCATTTAAGCAGCTTATACAAGTTGGATATAAAGAATCAAAAGAATCAAAATGTTAATGAAACTTTGGCTAAGGATGGTGCATCGTAACATGAGCATTTTTTTTCTGCAGCATTGACAATAAATGACAATAACAGAATATGAGATTCCCCAACTAGGGAATGTATGTTTTCAGCTGAAGGCACCTGACAGATCATCAGCTTCCTGACTCCTCTGCTGCTTGTTGTATGTAGGTCATGTTGAAAATGTAAGAAAGTGGGGAAGAGTGAAAGAGAATGAGGTGCAGGCAGTGACACATGCAAGAAATGGATCAATTTAAATAAAACATCATCAGAAGTAAAGCAATGCCATAATTTGCCTTTACTGTATCTTCTGTATTAACATTTACATCAAAAGCCATCTTTGTCTTGCGAGCAATACAGGCAGATCACAGAGTTAAATAGCATAGATAGTAAATAATAGGTAAACAGTGGCAAAAACAAAAAACATAGGTACAGGCGAATGTTAAGAGTTTGTGAGTCCATTCAGCATTCTAACAACAGTAGGGTAGAAATTGTTTTCAAACCGGCTGGTGCATGTGTTCAGGCTTCTGTACCTTCTCCCCGGTGGTAGAGGTTGTAGAAAAACATTGCCAGGATGGGATGGATCTTTGAGAATGCTGGCAGCCGTTGCTTGACAGCGGGCCTGGTAGATGGATTCTATAGATGGGAGGTTGGCCTTTGTGATTGTCCGGGCAGAGTTCACCACTCTCTGTAACCGTTTCCAATCTTGAATGGTACAGTTGCCATACCGAGTTGTGGTACATCCAGACAGAATGCTCTCGATGGCACATCTATAAAAGTTGTCAAGGTCGCCGTCATGCCAAATTTCCTCAGCTGCCTGAGGAAGAAGAGATATTGTTGGGCCTTTGTAACCAATACGTCCACATGAAGAGTCCAAGAAAGCTTGTTGTGGATGACCACTCCCAGGAGCTTGACACTCTTCACTCGTTTCACCTCTGTGCTGTTAATGTGTAGGGGGAAGCGCATGAGTAACATCCTGCCGAAAGTCAGTAATGAGTTCCTTGGCTTTGCCCGCATTGAGAGCTAGGCTGTCCTCAGTGCACCATTTTACCAGGTCTTCCACCTCCCGTCTGTAATCTGTTTCGTCGCCATCTGAGATTCAACTGACTATGGTGGTGTCATCAGTGAACTTGTAAGTGGCATTAGTCTGGTATTTGGCGACGCAGTCATGGGTATACAGTGAATACAGTAGGGGGCTGAGTACACACCCTTGGGGGGTTCCAGTGTTGAGTTTTAGTGAGGATGAAATATTGTCCCCAATCTTCACTGTGGCCCATGGGTCAGGAAACTGAGGATCCAGTTGCAGAGAGTGGGCTTAATCCGAGATCACTAAGTTTAGTAATCAACCTTTGGCATTGTTTTGACTATTTATTAAGAAATCGCATTGTTTGCTCCCAGTCTTGTGGAGTAGACAAGATTTACTCTACAAAGATGTCAGAATTTTCTAGATTTTCATTTGACTTGATCGCTGAAGAAACATGAGTAAAAGCAAGCTGTATTTATATTTTCAAAATCTAATTCACAGGAGTACTTGTGTTATAAAATGCTTTTCTGGAAGGAAGAATGAGGGGCAGGCTTGTACAGACATGCAATACTATTGTTCTTCAAACAACAAACACAAAGCTATGTTCACTGATATTATGTCAAACAGTGCAATAGAATGATCAAAAGGTAATTTCTGTAAAATGGAGTGAATTGCCAAATGTGTGTCATTCCACAAACCAAGGAAACGGAGAAACAGTTCAGTCACACAAGCACAACAATAGAGGATGGTAGCAACTGTTATATTTTAGAAACCATAAAATTCACAAAATTAAAGCATTACTGAGCCATCAAGCCAAACAAATGAATGCTACATTCCGTACAAGTGACCCTGAGCTCCCAGTTGCCTGACATTTCAATACATCACCATATTCCCTGGCCAATGCCTAGGTCTCAGGCCTGCTGCTGTGCTCCAGCGAGGATCAGCATAAGCTGGAGGAACAACACCTCATTTCCACTCAGGGACCCTGCAGCCTTCAGGATTCAATATCAAGTTCAATAATGCTGTGGTTCTGTTCGCCGAGCTGGAAGTTTTTGTTGCAAACGTTTCGTCCCCTGGTTAGGCGACATCATCAGTGCTTGGGAGCCTCCTGCGAAGCGCTTCTTTGATGTTTCCTCCGGTGTTTATAGTGGTCTGTCCCTGCCGCTTCCGGTTGTCAGTTTCAGCTGTCCGCTGTAGTGGTTGGTATATTGGGTCCAGGTCGATGTGTTTGTTGATGGAGTTTGTGGATGAATGCCATGCCTCTAGGAATTCCCTGGCTGTTCTCTGTCTGGCTTGCCTATGATAGTAGTGTTGTCCCAGTCGAATTCATGTTGCTTGTTGTCTGTGTGTGTGGCTACTAAGGATAGCTGGTCGTGTCGTTTCGTGGCTAGTTGATGTTCATGTATGCGGATTGTTAGCTGTCTTCCTGTTTGTCCTATATAGTGTTTAGTGCAGTCCTTGCATGATATTTTGTACACTACATTCGTCTTGCTCATGGACTATATAGGACAAACAGGAAGAGAGCTAACAATCCGCATACATGAACATCAACTAGCCACGAAACGACACGACCAGCTATCCTTAGTAGCCACACACACAGACAACAAGCAACATGAATTCGACTGGGACAACACAACTATCATAGGGCAAGCCAGACAGAGAACAGCCAGGGAATTCCTAGAGGCATGGCATTCATCCACAAACTCCATCAACAAACACATCGACCTGGACCCAATATACCAACCACTACAGCGGACAGCTGAAACTGACAACCGGAAGCGGCAGGGACAGACCACTATAAACACCGGAGGAAACATCAAAGAAGCGCTTCGCAGGAGGCTCCCAAGCACTGATGATGTCGCCTAGCCAGGGGACGAAACGTTTGCAACAAAAACTTCCAGCTCGGCGAACAGAACCACAGCAACGAGCACCCGAGCTACAAATCTTCGCACAAAAGTTCAATAATTTGAGAGCCTGAACACCACCTTCCATATCCTTTACCCATCCCAGTCATGACATGGGCTGCTTTCAGCACAATCAACCCATTTTCACCTACTCATTGTCCCTATTATCAGCTTTTCCTCCTCCCTGCCTTACTATCAACCATCACTTTGTCTATCTTTCTTTCTCTCTCACTCTCTCTAGGCTGCATTTTCACACATTTGCTCACTCCTTTACTAGCGCGACCCAATCACCTGTCATCAGCATAAATATCATCTTTTCCCAGCTACTATTGGAAAAGTCACTGGACCCAAACTATTAACTCTGCTTTCTCTCCACAGATGCTTACAGACCTAAGTTTTCCCAGAAATTTCTCTTTTTTTTCAAACTTTTAGCATTCAGAGTTCTTTACTTTTATTTTATTTTTTGCTTGATCATTAACAGTTTGTCAAAATAAATTTTTAGACCTTTAAAAATGGACTATTTAACAGCTAATGTGGAACCAGGATTAGATTTTTAAATGCTCGAAAATTTATTTTGACAAGAGTAAAACTGGCACTGATTTAACAAGCTCAAGTCAGAGTGACATTTTATGCTAGTCCTAGTGACCTCTGCAGAAGTGTTCTTCTCTGTTCATACAGCCTACTGGAAATGGTTATGTGAAGTTACAGATGATGTGGTAAACTGTAATGGTTTAATGGTTTAATACTTAATTCTGCTTCACAACACTATTTCAGAAATACCTTGGAGAAGTTCATATAAAATATGCAAATAATTCAGGAAATTGGAGTTAAATGTAATTCACGTCCAAATACTGAAACTTTGATTTTGATTAATGTACCTTCAAATGCTTCCTGGACATGACATCTGAAGTTAAGGAATAAATTCAAAGCAAAGTGCAATGCCAATAATATCAATAATGATACCTACTGATTTTCAAACAGCAAATGACTTGTACTTATTTCACCTTAGCATATAAGATTCTCTGCACATAATGTGGTCTCCTTCACTTTGAGGTGGTCAAACACAGACTGGATGACCACTTTTAGAATATCTGTGAACATTCCACAAAAAAGTGACTGACTTTCCAGTTAACTGTTTTTAGTTTTCTGCCTTAATTTCACTCCATTCTCCTGGTCCTTGGTTTGTTAGTGTTTCAATGGAGTGCAACACAAGCTTCAAGTACAGCATCTCTTTCAACATTCTGGATGCAATAATCTTAATTCATAATCTTGGTCCCCTTTTGTGTTGGTTTTCTCTCTTATTTCTTTCCGAACAGACTGCCTTACATTCAGAGAACAGATGTCTTGCCATGAACAGCTCATTCAGAAACATTCTTCATTGGTCCTATTATCATCCCATTTGCTTGCACCATGAAACCTTTAGTTATTTAGGTCCTCTTTCCTTCTACCATACCACAAATGCCTCCTTTTGCTGTTTTTTTCTCACCATCCTCCCTTTCATGTGCTCAAAATTTGTGACATTTCCAGTCTTGCTTAATTCTGATGAATAGCCACCAACATAAAATATTAAACTGTTTTTCTCTCTCCAAAAGAGGTTGCCAAATCTGTTAATTATTTCACACATTTGCTGTTTTTAATTTCAGGTTTTCAGTTTGCGATTTTGGAGATTTGTAGCTCAGCTTGTCACTCAGTTGTGCTGGTAGATTTAATCTCAGACGTTTTGTTCCCATGCTCGGTACCATCATCAGTGAGCCTCTGATTTGAAGCGCTGGTGTTCTGACCCTCTTGCTATTTATGTGTGTTGGTCTGTTGTGGTGGGTAGTAGCACTTCTGGTTAAGGATACTAGTGATAGTTGGTCATGTCTTTTGATGGCTAGTTGATGCTTATGTGTCCTGGTGGCTAGTTTCCTACCAGTCTGTCCAATGTAATGTTTGTTGCAGTCCTTGCAGGGTATTTTGTGTATGCTGGTTGTTGGAACGGGGTCCTTTGAATTCATCCGGAGCTGTTTCAGTGTGGTGGTAGTTTGTGAGCTACCATGGTGCCTAGGGGCCAGAGTAGTCTGGTCATCATCTCAGAGATGTCTTTAATGTATGGCAGGGTGGCGAGAGAGTCTGGGCATGTAGTATCTTCGTGTTTAGGTCTGCTGTGTAGGAATTGATGGACAGTGCTTATTGAGTACCCATTGTTTCAGAATACATTGTACAGATATTTTTCTTCAGTTTCTCTTAGTTCCTGGGTTTGGCAGCATGTTGTGGCTCATTTAAATAATGTCCTGATGCAGCTCCATTTTTGGGTGTTGGGATGATTGCTCCTGTAGTTGAGTATCTGGTCAGTGTGTGTGGCTTTCTTATAAATCCTGGTCTGCAGATTTCCACTGGCTTTTTGTTCTATTGTGACGTCAAGGAAGGGGAGTCTGTTATTATTCTCTTTGGTGAACTTTATACCGGTAAGGATGTTGTTTATGTGTTCAAGCGTTTCTTCTAATTTGTTGCGTTTCGTAACGACAAAGGTGTCATCCACATAGTGGACCCAAAGCTTGGGCTGGACTATGGGAAGGGCTGTTTGTTCTAACCTCTGCACAACTGCTTCTGCTAAGAGTTCTGATGTTGATGATTCCATAGGTGTCCCGTTGATTTGTTTGTAGATCTTGTCGTTGAAGGTGAAATCGGTTGTGAGGCACAAGTCTGTACAAAATACCCAGCAATGTCTGCAACAAACATTACATTGGACAGACGGGTAGGAAACTAGCCACCAGCATACATGAGCACTAACTGGCCATCAAAAGACATGACCAACTGGGCCAACTGGGTGGGTGGCACGGTGGCACAGTGGTTAGCACTGCTGCCTCACAGCGCCAGAGACCCAGGTTCAATTCCCGACTCAGGCGACTGTGTGGAGTTTGCACATTCTCCCCGTGTCTGCGTGGGTTTCCTCCGGGTGCTCCGGTTTCCTCCCACAGTCTAAAAGATGTGCAGGTCAGGTGAATTGGCCATGCTAAATTGCCCATAGTGTTAAGTAAAGGGGTAAATGTAGGGGAATGGGTGGGTTGCGCTTCTGTGGGTCGTTGTGGACTTGTTGGGCCGAAGGGCCTGTTTCCACACTGTAAGTAATCTAATCTAATCTAATCTAATCTAATCTAACACATTCATCCTGGGACAGGCTAAACAAAGACACACATGGGAATTCCTAGAGGCATGGCATTCAAATCTGAACTCCATTAACAAACATGTCGATATGGACCCCATTTACCAACCTCTCAGAAAAAAAACTGGAAGTGATATCACCTACCATACCAGACCAAGACACACAAACAGCAAGCGGGACAGAACATCAGCACTTCACCAGAAGCTCACTGATGATGTTACCTAGCATGGTGACAAAACATCTGAGAACAAATCTACCAGTACAGCAAGCAAACATACAACTTGAGGTTTCTAGTATTTAGTGTTTTGCTTTGAAATTAATTTTTGCAGGGGATTCTAAGAGACAGGATTTACATGCATTTGGAGAGTCAAAGTCTGATTACAGATAGTCAGCATGGCTTTGTGCATGGGATATCATGTCTCACTAACCTGCTTGAGCTTTTTTTGAGAATGTGATCAAGAAGACAGATGAGGGCATAATGGTAGACATTGCCTACATGGACTTTAGTAAGGTCTTTGACAAGATTCTGCATGATAGACTGGTTAATAAAGTTAGATCACTTGAAATCCAGGAAGAGCTAGCCAATTGGATACAAAATGGGCTTGACAGAGGACGGTGGTAGAGGATTGTTTCTCGGACTGGAGGCCTGTGATCAGCGGTGTTCTGCAGGATTGGCGCTGGGTCTGCTTGTTCTTTGTCATTTATATAAATGATTTGGAAGAGAATATACAAAGTATGATTAGTCAGCTTGTAAATGACACCACCATTGATGGCATAGTGGACAGTGAAGAAGGTTTACTAAGAGTATAACAGGATCTTGACCAGCTGAGCCAAAGGGCCAACGAATGGCAGATGGAATTTAATTTAATTCAATGGGAGGAGTTGTATTTTGGTAAGGCAAATTAGGGCATGATTTACACTGTTTATGGTAGGGCCCTGGGGAATGTTGTCAAACAGAAAGAGATCTAGGGGTGCAGGTACATAGTTCCTTGAAAGCAGGGTCACAGGAGGACAAGATGGTGAAGGTGGTGTTTGGCACACCTGCCTTCACCCATCAGAGCATTGAGTATGAGTTGGGATGTCATATTGCGCAGTACAGGACGTTGATGAAGCATCTTTTGGAGTACTGCGTAAAATTCTGATCGCCCTTCTATAGGAGGGATATTATTAAATTGGAAAGGGTGCAGAAAGGATTTACAAGGATGTTACTGGGACTGGAAGGTTTGAGTTATAAAGAGAGGCTGGATAGGCTGGGACATGTTTCATTGGAGCATAGGAGTTATGGGGTGAAATCATGAGGGGCATAAAAATCATTTTTGCCTAGGGTAGGGCAATTCAAAACTTGAGGGGAAAGGTTTAAGATGAGAGGGGAAAGGTTTTAAAAGGGAACGAGGGGCAACTTTTTCACAAAGAGGGTAATGCGTACATGGAAATAACTGCCAGAGCAACTTTAGGTACAATTACAACATTCAAAAAACATTTGGACAGACACAGAAATATGAAAAGTTTAGAGGGATATGGGCCAAATACAGGCAATTGTGATTAGTTTAGCTTGTGAAATGTGGTCGGCATGGACAAGTTGGATGAAGGGTCTGCATCCATGCTGTCTGACTCTATCACTCTACGGCTATATAGTTATATGAATGAGAAATCTGCATTGATCACTCCCAGTGAACTAAATTGAATTCCTGTTCCTCTTAACAAGGATGAACTTTTCTAAAATGTGCTAACACAGGCAGTTAATGACAGCAGCATGGAATGCAAGTGACCAATACAAGTTTCTGAAACTGAAGCAAGTTAATGGAGATAAAAATTTCTCAAACAGATCTGTGCACTATTTTACAGATTTCCCCATCACTAAGCATGCAAGCTGTAAGATTTGTCGGGTGTGATTCCTGTCACCCATAGCCTACCTACAATTTAACTCAGAGCACGGCAGCCAGTTTTGGTAAATGTGTTCCCAGCTGCTACAATTTGTGGATACATTCCCTCCCGACTCTTGAGAAGGCAAAGGAGGAATCCTGGCCATCTGAAAAACCCTGCCCCTTGTGGGATGGTCCTGAACTGTCAATTTTTTTCAATAGATATGCAATAAAACTTGGTGGTAACAGTTTCAGTAAGTCTTTAAAAAGTACTTCACAAGTGTTTTAGTGCCAACTCCAAAGACAGCCTGGAACTTTTTTGTTTTAATTATGAAGGTGGCATTACTTAGGCAATGTCCATATGGTCAGGTAGTGGCACTGTAGCTGTACTGGAACAAATTGGTTCAGGCATAGCTAGGAGAAAGTGAGGACTGCAGATGCTGGAGTACCAGAGTTGAAAAATGTGGTGCCGGAAAAGGAAGGGCTTATGCCCGAAACGGCGATTCTGCTGCTCCTCGGATGCTGCCTGGCCTGCTGTGTTTTTCCAGCACTGCATTTTTCAACTCAAGGCATAGCTAGTTCTGGAAATGACCTCATTGCTGAATCAAAGAAGATAATAATGATGCAACGATTTTATTTCACATTGTACCTTCATGCCAATTTCATTTGTTGAACAAAATGAAATGACTGCCTTACCATTGTTGTAAAATCAGTCACCAATGACACCAGGATAGTAATGGAATAAGGTTGCGTTAGGTCTGAAAGTGAGGTATTCAATTTTAAACGGAACAATTGATGAAGTTTTCTACAATTGCAGATTTTGTCAAGGTCAGAAATCAGATGACTGCAGGTTAGAGTCCAACAGGTTTATTTGAAATCACAAGTTTTAGGAGTGCTGCCACTTCATCAGGTGAAGTGAGAATGAAGTACACAGGCACACAATTTATCGGCAGAGAGATCAATAAGCAGACAGATCAGAAGACAATACGAATGGTGTGAGTGGAATGGTGACAGGCTGAATAATAGATGTCTGCAGGTGATCGAGTATCAAATGGTGTGATAAAAATGTCAACAGCTGAATAAATAGCAAAGGGGTGATCTATAATCTGATTAAATGGGGCAGAGAGATAATTACAAAAAATTTAAAATAAGTGGTACTGGAGACAAACCATATGTCTGGAATAACATGCTAGGTATAAGAGTCACATGCCGAAGGTCTAACCAAAGTAATAAGTAATCCAAAACTGTACAAACTAATTAAGGTAGAGAGACCATAACAATTTATCAAGGTCATAGTGTCAAAACAGGACAGTAAGGAAGATTTTACAGTTACAGAAGTGTGCTGTGGTCATATGTAGCTTGACGTGAGCCCAGGATCACGGTTGAGACCATCTTCATGGGTTCAGAACTTGGTTATAAGTTTCTGCTCGGCAATTCTGCATGATTGTGTATCCCAAAAACTGCTATGGAGGACACTTATCCAAAGATCACAGGCTGAATGTCCTTGACCAATGAAGTGTTCCCCAACTGAGAGGGAACATTCCTGTCTAGCAATTGTTGCTTGGTGTTCCTTCATTCATTGTCATAGTGTCTACATGGTCTCGCCAATACACCATGTCCTGGGGAATCCTTGTCAATCGATGAGTTGAGCATCACATGCACAAGACATGCAAGAGAGATCAATGTTAGCAAGGTCAGCATTATTTGAGGCTAAAGTGTCCACTCAATAACGGCTACGAAAAAGCTGACCCTGGACTTAATGGTGCGTGTGGCCAGGATATCTTCTGCTTGACGGAAAAGGTTGTAGGTGATCATTACTGGGGTGTGAAGGGCTTTTGATGATGTTGGCAGCCTTTTTGTAGCAGCAAGTCGTGTAAATGGAGTCCATGGTTGGAAGATTGGCTCCTGTGATGGCCTGGGCCGTGCACACCAGCCTCTGTAGTTTCCTACAATCCTGAACAGAGCAACTGCCATATGCACCTGGACAGTATGCCAGTTCTTTTGTGCCCCAGCTAAAAACTACAATGACCTCCTCAGAAGACAGACACAGGATAGAGTACCTTTCGTTGTCCAGTACTTCCCTGGAGCAGAGAAACTACACCATGATCTTCACAGCCTTTAATACGTCATTGATGACGACGAACATCTTACCAAGACCATCCCTACACCTCCATTTCTTGCCTTTAAACAACAGCAAAACCTACCCAACCTTCTGGACAACATCGATCACAATGCCACACATTGTTCAGTACCCATATGCTTCTCTCTCATTTCACCCGATGAAGCGGCAGTGCTCTGAAAGCTTGTGATTTCCTGTTGGACTATAACCTGTCATCTGACATCTGATCTTGTCCACCCCAATCTAACACCAGCACCTCCATGTCACAGACTTTGTCAAGTACTTGGATGCTGTCAGTGCTTCATCTTCTTGGAAAAAGTCAATCTGCTTATACTGCTACAGGGATCAGAGGAAGATAATAATTCTTGACTCCTCCCATCCCCCAAGTTTGGTTCCTGAGCACAGAGCAATTGTGCTGGAAGTCTATCAAAGCTGTTTCTATTAGGTTGATATGGAAAATTAGCTGGAATTATTGTGTGGGTGAGTGCAGTATGGTTGGCTCAAAGCCAACAATTACTAACTTAACACCTGCACTAAGGAACATCACAGTACATATGTACTTCCCCAAAATATAACAATTTTTTCTTCACCTCTGTTAATTAGTGGAAAACCATAAAACTTTTCAAATGCAATCAATCAATGATCTGACATATTGCTGCTTTCCATAGAAATAATAACAGATGTTCCTTTACTTCTTAATGCAGTCACTAAACGGGCCATTACTCAGTGAGCATATCTGATTTGAGGGGAGTAGTTCTATAAAAAACTCTCATTTACTAAGCTGCCAAGGACAGCACAGCTTCATCTAAAAGGTGGAATAGCAGCATCAAGTTCCACTTAAATTTCTTACAACTAAAAATGAAATATTTAATTATGATTAGTTTACAAGGTGGTAGAGTGATCAGACTAAATACACAATCTATAATTAACAAAAAATAGTAAGATCTATTATTCAATGCCAAGTAAGTGTTACTCTGCCCATATAAAATAAAGGAATCAATACTATTGTTCACATAATTCTTAATAAAGAAAACCCTACCCAGAGATGCGTCATATTACTCACGAGGAGATGGCGAGGTCATTTGACTCCTCGGAACAAGTGAAAAATTTCTTGGACATGTTAAAATAATTCGGATGGATTTATACACATGGATAATAATTTTTTTTCTCTTGCTATGTTACCCTTTTCTTAAAGAAGCTGCTGTTGGTATGTTTTTCTTTCCTCTGATTAGGACTGATGTTGATTTATAGTTGGGGGTGGGCGGAGTGCTCACTATTTTGTTGTTTCCTTTCATTGCTTGGGTCTGGGGTACGGCTCGAGCTAGATGGGGGAATGGAGATGTGCATGGGTCGTGTAAGCGCCCTATATGGGCAGGGGGTAGAGTCCCCCATTAAATGCCTTTTGTGTTTTGTAGTTGGTTTAGTTTTTTGTTTTTTTGTAAAAAGACTCCTTGTGCCACCTTTTCAAATGTTCAGCATACTGTAAATAGAATTCTTCCTCTTGGCAGGTCAAAGGTGGTTGCAAAGGATTATGGCAAGCAGTGATCTTAAATGGTGCACCTGGAATATTAGAGGGATCCATCCACCATTTAAAAGGAAAAAGGTGTTATCGAGCCTCAAAAAGGAGAGGGTGGATGTTGCCCTATTGCAGGAGACTCACCTTAATGACAAGGAACACTTGAAGTTACAGCAAGGCGGGTTTGATTGGGTGTTTTTCTTGTCCTTTAACACCAAGAGCAGGGGGGTGGCTAGACTCGTTCAGAAGAATCTTCCGTTTAATTTAATAGATTGTGTTAAAGATGAAGATGGTTGGTTTGTTATCCTTAAGGCCCTAATACATGGCAAAGAATATGGTATATTGAATGTTGATCGCCCTCTGGCCCAACCCCTTAAATGTTTGACTGATGCACTATCTAAGCTGATGGCCTCGTGTCACAGCATGTTATTATAGGGGGGTGACTTTAATTGCCTTATGGATCCTGTGCAGGATAAAATGCCCAAAGGCCCCCCAAAACTTTCTCCGCAATCTAAACAGTTGCGTGATCTATGAGTGCAACTGGGGTTGGTAGACGTTTGGAGACATTTTTACCCTATGGGCAGGGATTTTATGTTCTTTTCCAATCCTCATAAGTGCCATACAAGGATTGATATTTGTTCCTAACTCCCATGGCTCTTCTAGATTTGGAGGTTATCTTGTTCATTTGGCAATATTGCCATCTCATTTCAGTTGTATATTTAGTGGCCGAGATTAAGGGTAATGCAATGAGCTCTCGGTACTGGCGAATGGATCCCTTCATCCTCAAGGACAGCAAGTTCGCTGAGTACTTTTCTCGGGAATTAGAAGCATTTTTGGCCACCAACTTGGGTAAAGCTAGTAATGTGTCCATTTTTTGGGAGACTGCTAAGGCCTATGCGAGAGGGATAATTATCTCATACTCGACGAGTCAGAAGAGATGAAACGGAGAGCAGCAGCATCTGCTTGAGGCACAACTGAAGGCAGCTGAGATGGCATATTACAGTAGACCATCAGTGACTAAGCTGCAGTGGATCACAGCCCTTCGATCCACCCTAAACTTCATACTAACACATACAGCCAGAAAGAAAGTTTCCTTTACAAAGCAAAGTTTGTTTGAATATTTGGCATATTTAGTTAGGAAGAAGAATGCCTCCCTATCAATTGCTTCTATTAAGGAAGGGAATGGGACTCTTACTTGTAATGCTAAAAAGATCAATGCAGTGTTTCAGAGGTTCTATTCTGAACTGCATCAGTCTGAATGTTGTGAGGATAGACGGGATAAAACACAGTCTTTTGTCAGGAACTTGGATCTTCTTGGGCAAGCATCTCTCCTTAGTGCTCCATTAACAGCACAAGAGATACTGGAGACAGTTAGGCAACTTCAAAGTGGAAAGGTGCCTGGCCCTGATGGCTTGCCCAGTGAGTTTTATAAAGAATTTGTAAACATAGTGTCAGGACCGATGAGAGACATGTATAACTATTCATATAGTCAGGATTGCCTGCCAGCATCCTT
Organism: Chiloscyllium plagiosum; assembly: GCF_037043375.1. Taxonomy (NCBI): domain Eukaryota; kingdom Metazoa; phylum Chordata; class Chondrichthyes; order Orectolobiformes; family Hemiscylliidae; genus Chiloscyllium; species Chiloscyllium plagiosum. The sequence continues at coordinate 65,423,156 of NW_028270141.1, forward strand.
GAGAGAGGCTAATATCTCTCTTATCCTTAAGAAAGAGAAGATCCCGGAGGAATGTGCTTCTTATAGACCTACCTCACTTAAATTAGGATTTTAAAGTGTTGTCTAAGACTCTGGCATTGAGGTTGGATGGGGTGTTATCCTCTTTTGTTAAAGAAGACCAGATGGGTTATATAAAGGGTCACAGATCCTCTAATAATGTTAGGAGGTTGCTTAACATGATTCAAGTGTGCCAACAACAATCGGTTTAAGGATTAGTGGTCTCTTTGGATGTGGAGAAGGCATTTGATCGGGTGGAATGGCCATATCTTTTTTATACTCTGAAGCAGTTTGGCCTGGATGAAGTGCTTACTAGATGGGTAAGGGTCCTTTACAGTGATCCTGTAGCGGCGGTTTTCACCAATGGTATAAGGTCGATCATTTTGACATTGGTAGGGGCAGTCAGCAAGGCTGTCCCCTTTCACCTTTGCTTTTCACATTGGTGATTGAGCTGTTGGTGGAAGCCATTCGTGGGGACCCTAATATAGTTGCCCCAAAGGTGGGATAGAAGGTGCATAAGATTACACTACATTCGGATGACGTTCTTATTTTTCTTTCGAACCCAGCAGTCTCGGTGCCCTGTTTGATACACTGTATTCATTCATTTGGTTCTTTCTCAGGTTACAAGATCAATTTTTCAAAGTCAGAGGCTTTGCCTGGGGGTTCGGGGTCTTGGGTGAACACTTGGCATGGAAGGTAGGTTCCCTTTTAATTGAGCACATGGAGGTTTTCTTTACTTGGGCCTCTATTACCCCGAGCTTTGATCAGTTATTCAAGGCTAATTTTGTTCATTTGTTTGACAAGATTAAACGTGACCTTCAAAGATGGGGTCCCTTCCAATATCATGGTTGGGTCAAGTCGCTTTTATCAAAATGAATGTTCTTCCTTGCTTATTGTGACCTTTGAGGATGCTCCCTTTGCTCTTTCCTTTGCAAACATTTTGAAAATTGAATGGCCAGCTCAGTTCTTTTATTTGACATTATAAGCAGCCCTTATTAAGCGTGCGAAACTGCAACTGCTCCAGGGACTGGGGGGGGGTGGGGGGGGGGGGGGGGGGGAGTGGACCTCTTGGACATTAGATGAGATCAATGGAGCTCCCTCCTATCTTTTTAAGTGATTGGGCCTGTGGGGACTCAGCGTTGACATGGTTGGACATTGAGGCCTTCCAGACGAAGTGTCCTCTTATCAACCTGTTGGTTGTGGACAAAATGAGGACTGTTGCAGAACATTGCCATAATCCAATAGTTACTAACACTGTCAAAGCATGGAGGGCAATGAGGCAATGGAGGGTAATATATCTAAGACATCTTTTCTTACTCCGATAGTTGGCATGCCGGGTTTCCAGCCGGGGCAATGGATCTCAGATTTAAACTTTGGGCGGATAAGGGAATGTCTTCTTTGGTCTGTTTGAGGATGAAACATTGATGTTGTTTGATCAAATAACTCAGAAATATGGATTGTCGAATAGGGATCTCTTCTGTTTCTTTCAGATTAGAGATTTTATCCAAAAGGAGAACTGCTTTTGACTACATGTTATAGATCTGATACAGAAAAAAAGGTACTTCAGGCTAAGAGCACAGTTTCAGTGAGTACTTCCTATCATTTGTTGGGAGGAGGTTCCTTGGGTGACATCGACCTGTGAAGTCTGGGAGAGAGAGAGAGTTAGGAGTTAAGATCACTTTGAAAACATGGAAGGACATTTGTGAGAATGCGAAGAAGATTGATATGTAATAGGACCCATGCTATGCAGCTCTTCATAGGGCTCATTTGGCCCCAGATCGTCTTGTGAAATTTAAGCAGGGAGCATCTTCAATGTGCCACAAATGTAAAATAAATACAGGTACCCTTACTCATTGTTTGTGTTCCTGCCACAGGCTCTGTGCATATTGGAACGCTGTGGCAGGAGTAAAAGAGAGGGTCTTGGCAACCGAAGTCAAGGTGGATCTGGTCTCTTTGCTCCTGGGTCTGCCAAATTGACCTTGCTTAGATGTACATGGGAAAAAACTTTTTAACACTCTCACTTTTTGTGTGAAGAAGAACATTCTGATGTGTTGAGTGTTTGAGAACTCCTGGGTCTGTCGGGATGGCGCAAATTAATTATGGAACACATTCCTTTAGACTCTCTTACAAATATGGTGCATCAGAAAATGGACAACTTTTACAAGATGTGGCAGCCCTTTTTGAATTACTTGGAAGCAGGTCGTGTCCACCATTTTGATTAGGGCTTTTGTCTAAACAATTTGGTCTGATAAACCTAAGGCCATGAGAGAAAGAATTTCAAACAAATGTGGGTTCAATAATTGATGTTCTTGAAGGTTGAGAGCTGTGGTCTTGTTGCGCTGAGTGGCATTATTTATTGATTTGTAATAAGTATAGTTTTGATTTCTTTTGTAGAGTAGTATAGTAGTTGGTCTATTATTTATTGTTGTTTTTGATGTTATGATGCTATATTTTAATGTTTCTGTAACTTTCTAATTTTGTAAAGAAACAGTTTTCAATAAAAATATTTTTAAAAAAGGAAAGCAATTCCTTGGATCAGTCAATTCTGTTGAACCACAGTAACTGTTTTAATATAGCTGAGTGCTCAGACTGTAATTACAAATGCACATTTCATCACATCTTTCACGGTTTACAGTTCTAGATCATCACAAGGTTAGAAATTATTTTTCTTTAGTTGCAAAACATCAGTGGAGAGATAAGCTCCTTGGTACAGAATAGTGCCAAGGTTGAAAGTTGCAGAAGAAAAAAGGTGATTCCAGGTGTAATTAGGAATGTTATCTTTCCAATAACTGTGCTTAATTGATAAGAACTTGCATTTAAGCACCTGTAACCATAGGAGTCTATGAAAAAAAGTATTTGATTTTCTACATGTCTTCAGGTTTTCCTGAGCCCAATGTAGGATAGGTACACGTGGAAAGTTACTTTAGTGATCAACACAAAACCAGAAAATTTAGACTATAGAGTTATGGTTATTCTTGCATTGTGTTTCTTAATGAATCATTTGATAGTTCTGAATGTCTAGTAGAGGATTAATATTTAAGACCATTAGACAAAGGAGCAGAAATTAGGCCATTCAGCCCATCAAGTCTGCTCCACAATTCAATCATGGCTGATAAGTTTCTCAACCCCATTCTCCCTGTAACCCTCGATCCCCTTGACAATCAAGAACTTATCTATCTCTGGCTTAAATATACTCAATGACCTGGATTCCACAGCCTTCTGCAGCAGTGAATTCCATTGATTCACCATTTCTGCTTGAAGAAGTTTCTCCTTATCTCTGTTCTAAAAGGTCTTCCCTTTATTCTAAGACTGTGCCCTCAGGTCCTAGTCTCTCCTACCAATGGAAATACCTTCCCAACATCCACTCTGTCCAGGCCTTTCAGTATTCTATAAATTTCAATTTGATCCCCCCCTCATCCTTCTAAACTCCATCAAGTATAGACCCAGAGTTCTCAAACGTTCCACATATGTTAAGCTTTTTATTCCTGAGTCCATTCTCGTGAAACTCCCTTGAACACGCTCCAGGGCCAGTACATCCTTCCTGAGATATGGGGCATAAAACTGTGCACAATACTCCAAATGTGGTTTAACCAGAGGCTTATAGAGCCTCAGAAGTACATTCCTGCTTCTCAAGTCCTCACAAAATAAATGCCATCATTGCATTTGTCTTCCTAATTACTGACTCAACCTGCAAGTTTACCTTGAGAGAATCCTGGACTAGAACTCCCAAGTCTCTTTGCACGGCAGACTTCTGAATTTTCTTCCCATTTAGAAAATAGTCCATGCCTCTATTCTTCCTGCTAAGGTGCATGACCTCACACTTTTCCACATTGTACAACATCTGCCAATTCCTTGCCCTCTCTCCTAACTTGTCCAAAACCTTCTGCAATCTCCCAGCCTGAATGCTACCTGTCCTTCTACCTATTGTTGCATCATCTGAAAACCTCGCCAGAATGCCCTCAGTGCCTTCATCTAGATAACGTGAAAAGTTGTGGTCCCAACACTGAAACTTGTGGAACACAACTTGTCACCAGCTGCCACCCGGAGAAGGATCCTTTTATCTCCACTCTGTTCCAAGCTTCTATACATGCTAGCACCTATAGGCACTTATCTTATTCAGTAGCCTTGTCAAAGGCCTTTTTGAAGTCGAGATAGATTACATCTCTCTTTGGTTTAACCTGCTTGTTACTTCCCAAAAAAATTCTAGCCTATTTGTCAGGCATGATCTCCCTTGATGAAACCATGCTGACTTTGCTCTATTTTACCACATGCTTCCAAGTATTTAGAAATCTCATCCTTCACAATGGATTCAGGATCTTACCCACAACCGAGGTTAGGCTAATTGGTCTGAAATTTTCTGTCCTCTGCCTTACTCCCTTTTTAAATAGGGGTGTTATGTTAGCAATTTTTCAGTTCTCTGGGATCTGTCCTGATTTTAGTGATTCCTGAAAGATTGTCCCGAAAGCCTCCATCATCTCTTAAGCTATTTCCCTTAGAATTCTGGGGTGTAATCCATCTGGTCTAGGTTATTTATCCACCTTCAGGCCATTCAGTTTTTCTAGTACCTTCTCCTTGGTGATAGCCACCATATCAGCTCTACCCCTCACTCTCTTGAATTTTTGGGAAATTACTCAGGTTTTCCACCATGATGACTGACACAAAGAAATTATTCAGTTCCTCAGCCATTTCTTTGTTACCCACTACTATCTCTCCAGTGTCATTTTCCAGCAGCCCAATGTCCACTTTTGCCTTTTATATATCTACAGAAACTCTTATAGTCTTACTGGCTAGCTTAACTTCATATTTAATCTTCTCCCTCCTTATTTTTTTTTTGTTGCCCCTCTGATGGTCTTTGTAAGCTTCCCAATCCTCTGGCTTCCCACTTTCTTTATTACTTTATATTCTTACTCTTTTGCTTTTATGCTATCCGAGGGTTCCCTAGTGAGCAATGGTTGCCTCATCCTTCTTAGACCATACTTCTTTTTCCTCAGAATGGTTCTCTGTTGTGTCCCCTGAATCACTCCCAGAACCTCCGCCATTGCTCTTCCACTGTCTTTCCTGCTAGCTCCTTTCCAAGTCAATTTGACCCAGCTCCTGCCTCATGCCTCTATAATTGCCTTTATACCATTACCTCTGATTCTGTCTTCTCCCTCTCAAATTGCAGAGTAAATTTGATCATGTTGTGATCACTGCTTCCTAAAGGTTCCTTCCCTTATCAAGTCTGCCTCATTGCACAACACTAAATCCAGTTTTGCCTGTTGCCTCGTGGGCTCCATCACAAGCTGCTCCAAAAAGCCATGTCATAGGCATTCCACAAATTCCTTTTCTTGTGAATTACTACCAACCTGATTTTCCCAGTCCACTTGCATATTGAAATTCCCCCATGATTACTGTAACTTTGCCTCTCCTGCACATCTTTTCTATGTCTTTGTGTATCTTGCACCCCATGACTACTGTTTGGAGGCCTATACATGAGGAACCACAAGGGTTTTTTTACCTTTGTGGTTCCTCAATTCTACTCACACAGATTATACACCATGTGACCCTACTTCTATTTGTCCATAACTGTTCCAAACATCTGATGATTAAATCTATTGCAGCAGAATGAAGTACAGCTTCAGTGTTCAATAACACATGTTCTGTAAAGCACCCCATAAGATGTTGTGCAGTGACCATGATCCTCATCCCTATTCGATGCACATCAGGAAGAAAAGCTCAACCATGGAGTCAGAAATTTGACATTTATAAAGCTCTAATGTCAACACCGGTAAACACTTGAAATCAGGTCATCTCCCTGTTTTGTTGGGCAGTAAAATGTGTTGTTGAAGCACTACAAGAGGGAAAATTGCAGAAGAGGATTATAATAAAAATTATTAAAGAATTAATGTCACATAGGTATGATTCATGCCACATAAAAGTGTCAGATGTTTTGATTTCAGCTAAACAACATCGGACAAGCAGGATCCCTAGATAGAACCTGGCTTGAAGGCCACAAGTTTTATCTTCCTTCTGGTATCCATGGAAGTTAGTTGCAAGATACTGCCAATGTACTTTTAGCAAAATAACACAAACGCGGTGTTAAACAAACAAACAAAAAACTTCTGGAGAGTTCCCACTGCAAATATAAAATGAAAAGATTCATTGCTTTTAACCCAGAAATATCCTTACAGTCACTCAAACCTCAAAACATTCACCCTTACTTCCACACTAAAGCTCTGTAATCAGTTTCCTTTTGGAAAATTTCTGTGCATTTAGTAGATTTTATTTTATCTAGTTAATGTTCAACTAATGGTCTCCCTGAGATCCTTAAAACAAATGTAAGCTGACTTATTAGCTCATTGATTGATTTACATTAGTTCTCAAAGCTCAATTCTTAAACGGCCTTGTAGAATATCTTTCCTCTTACAGCTCCACAGGCACATGCTTCTGAAACTTGTCACTGATGTCTCAGCAACTCTGGACTCACAGCCTGACTGCCTAAAAAACATGTTAATAATATAATCCATGTTAATGTTGAACCACAGGAAAATTACAGTACACAAAGGCTATTTAGCCCATCATACATATACCAGCTGAATAAATTAGTCGCCCATTCTAAGTGCCTGGTGCATAGGTAACAATTATGAGAGAGGTGCACTCTGAGTTAGTGCACTCTGAGGTAACTAACTCAGTAAAATCCTGACAACTCAACACCTGTCCACCAATTAAAAGGCACAAGTCAGGATTCGATGTGATGGGATACTCTATGCTTGCCTTGGGGAGTACAGCTTCAAAAACTTGCAAAACGTTTGATGCCATCCAGGATAAAGTGACCTGTTTGATTGGCACCCATACATTATCTTCAATATTTACTCCCACCACCACCACTGACAAACTGTAGCAGCAGTGTGTGTATTGTGTACAAAATGCACTGCAGTAACTCACCAAGTCTATTTTGACAGCATCTTTCAAAACAGTGAGCTCCACTATATAGAAAGACAAGTGGGAGCACCAAGGCATCAAACATCCCTCAAGCCACACACCATCCTGACTTGACACTGTACCAACATTCCTCTATGTTGCCATGTCAAAGTCCTATCAATCAGGTAACAATCAGTTTCTCACTTTTAGTCTTATATTTGATTTTGATGAGAGTGATTGCCTCATATGATTTGCAAATGGAAACCTTACACCTTGAACTTATGAACATTGTTTTATATCAGTATGTAATAAACAAGTTGAACAATAAGCTAATAACAGAATCAAAATTGTAAATCTGAAGGTATTTTCATTTTCTGGCTTGTCCTTTGCATGGTTATTTTAATGGACCTTTAATCATTAAATGTACTCACATAGCTGCTGATAAACAAGATTTCAGCCACATTTAACTAAACAGTCCTGAAACTGCTGTTCAGTGTCCCAGAACACTAAAAGTTCAACCATACTGGATCATGAGGGCAAGAATTTGTCTGGACTATTTCCTGTATGGTTCAAAGCAAATTCTCTCTCTTAACATGGTTTGATACTATTCAAGCAAAGCCGATATTTCTCACTTTTATGCCCGTCAAACAGGGGAATAGTCTGGACAAAGGAGTTAAGGGCATACCATTTCATTTTATTTATAAAAGTATTGACAGGTAGCTAAAAATGACTTTTAGCATAAAATATTTCACTGTAATCTGTTTTGCCCATGAAGTTATGCAAAATGCACCACTAATTTATATTGCAGTACAGTATTTTTTGCCAATGAAGCTTTATTTACATTTTACAGATTCCTGGCATTTCCATTTGTTAAATCACAGCAAACCTCACTATAGAAATGTCAGTAAAATGATGAATATCAATATTTTCCTCAGGCCATGTGGTCTACCTTTACAATATATTTCTGATTCAAAGATTGACACAATCTCAAAAATAGAATGCGCCAAAGGTGTTTTTTTTAACTTCAGTAAGAAAGTATTTCTGACTGTTCTTGGGCCAAAATGGATTACAAGTACCAGTACCACTGCAGCTAGCAGCTAAAAGAGAAGAAAATTCTCCTATTGTTTCTTTGACTAGAAATACTTGCATGATTGATAGCTGCATTTTATGTGCCACAGCAATTGATAAATCTAAACAATATTATGTTTAAATCCACTATGTAAGATACAATATGATCAAGTCAACATTTACACTCACTGAACTTTCTGCTGTTCACACTATCTATAAAAACTGCAAAGAGTTTTTATAGGCATTGGCCATGGTGAGTCAGAGGATACATTTCACAATAGGAGTGCAATCAACACAATCTAAGTATTACACGTACTCCTTGTGACACTGATAGGAAGTTCACACTATATTATTGGTGAGCATGATCTCTCTCATAATTGTTATGATGTTGCATCCTCCATATCTTTTTCCTTTACTGTTCTCGACTCTTTCCACCCTCAGCTTCTCTCTGCCCTTTCTTATTACTTACCTTTTGTTTAGTACTCGCAATATAATTGTTGATGGATTGTGAGGGATGCAGAGCTAAACAAACAGTTGTCAATCACAGTCTAGGTGGAGGTTGTGCGAAACTTCAATAGCTCCCTTCTTCGCATCACCTCATGTTTCCCTACCATCAGTGGTGGGTAAGTTGTTGGAGGGGAATCTAAGGAACAAGATTTACATGCATATTGCATACAGCAAGTACTGATAGGGTTAGCATGGCTTTGTGCATGGGAAAGCATGTCTCACCAACTTGATTTGAGTTTTTTGAAGAAGTGACAAAAATGAAGGCACAGCAGTAGATGTTGTCTAAAGAGACTTCAGCAAAGCGTTCAACAATGTTCTGCAGTGTAGACTGGTTAGTAAGGTTAGCCCAATGGGATCCAGGGGAAACTAGCCAATTGGATACAAAATTAGCTTGAAGGTAGGAAAAGATGATGGTGGACGGTTGTTTTTTGGATTGCAGATCTGTGACAGTGGTGTGCCATAAGGATCAGTGATGGGTCCACTGCTTTTTGTCATTTACAGAATCAGAGAATGATAGAATCCCTACAGTGTGGAAACAGGCCATTAGGCCCAACAAGTCCACACCGAGCCTCCAAAGAATAACACATCCAGACCCTGCCCTATTACCCTACATTTTTGCCCTAAGTAATGCACCTAGCCTACATATCCCTGAACACTATGGCCAATTCATCTAGCTTGAAATCTTTGGATTGTAGGAGGAAACTGGAGCACCTGGAGGAAACCCATGCAGACACTGGGAGAATGTACAAACTCCACACAGACCGTTGGTTGAGGCTGGAATCAAACGTGAGTCCCTGGCACTGTGAGGTAACAGTGCTGACCACAGTCACCATGCCAAATGATTTAGATATGAATACATAAGGAATGGTAAGTAAGTTGGCACCTGACACCAAAATAGGTGTAGTGGAGAGTGAAGAAAGTTATCTCAGATTGCAACAGAAACTTGTTCAAATTAGTCAATGGGTTAAGGAGTGGCAGATGGAGTTTAATTTAGATAACCGAGGTATTGCATGTTAGTAAGGCAAACCATGGTAGGGCCCTGAGAAGCACTAAAGAACAAAGAGACCTTGCCTTGCAGGTGCATAATTCTTTGAAAGTGAAGTCATAGGTAGCCAGGGTGGAATGTCATGTTGCTGTACAGGACATTGGTGAGAACATTTTTGGAATACTATGTACAATTCTGGTTGCACTGCTATAGGAAGGATGCTGTTAAATTGGAGAGGTTATAGAGTCATAGAGATATACAGCATGGAAACAGACCCTTCGGTCCAACCCGTCCATGCCGACCAGATATCCCAACCCAATCTAGTCCCACCTGCCAGCACCCGGTCCATATCCCTCCAAACCCTTCCTATTCATATACCCATCCAAATGCCTTTTTAAATATTGCAATTGAACCAGCCTCCACCACATCCTCTGGCAGCTCATTCCATACACGTACCACCCTCTGCGTGAAAAAGTTGCCCCTTAGGTCTCTTTTATATCTTCCCCCCTCACCCTGAGCCTATGCCCTCTCATTCTGGACTCGCCGACCCCAAAGAAAAGACTTTGTCTATTTATCCAATCCAAGCCACTCATAATTTTGTAAACCTCTATAAGGTCACCCCTCAGCCTCCGGCACTCCAGGGAAAACAGACCCAGCCTGTTCAGCCTCTCCCTATAGCTCAAATCCTCCAACCCTGGCAACATCCTTGTATATCTTTTCTGAACCCTTTCAAATTTCACAACATCCATAGGAAGGAGGCCAGAATTGCACACAATATTCCAACAGTGGCCTAACCAATGTCCTGTACAGCTGCAACATGGCCTCCCAACTCCTGTACTCAACACTCTGACCAATAAAGGAAAGCATACCAAATGCCTTCACTATCCTATCTACCTGTGATTCCACTTTAAAGAAGCTATGAACCTGCACTCCAAGGTCTCTTTGTTCAGCAACACTCCCGAGGACCTTACCATTAAGTGTATAAGTCCTGCTAACATTTGCTTTCCCAAAATGCAGCACTTCGCATTTATCTGAATTAAACTCCATCTGCCATTTCTCAACCCATTGGCCCACCTGGTCCAGATTCTGTTGTAATCTGAGGTAATCTTCTTTGCTGTCCACCACACCTCCAATTTTGGTGTCATCTGCAAACTTACTAACTGTACCTCTTATGCTTGCATCAAAATCATTTATGTAAATGACAAAAAATAGAGAACCCAGCACCGATCCTTGTGGCACTCCACTGGTCACAGGCCTCCAGTCTGAAAAACAACCCTCCACCACCACCCTCTGTCTTCTACCTTTGAGCCAGTTTTGTATGAAAAGATTTACAAAGTTGTTGCCAGGAGTAGTGGGTTTGAACTATAGGGAGAGGCTGGATATGGGCCAAAGGCTGGTGCCTTTTTCACTGCAGCGTTGGAGACAGAGGGGTGACCTTATAGAAGTTTATAAGATCATGAGGGGCATGGATAGGGTGAATAGCCAAAGTCTTTTCCCCAGGGTGGGGGGAGTCCAAATCTATACTGCATAGATTTAAGGTGAGAGGGGAAAGATTTAAAAAGGACCTGAGGGGCAACATTTGCACACAGAGGGTGATGTGTTTGGAACGAACTGCCAGAGGAAGTCGTGGAGGAGGGTACAATTACAATATTTTAAAATGCACATGTTGGGGTATGTGAATAGGAAGGGATTAGAGGGATATGGGCCAAATGCTGGCAAACGGGACTGGGCCAGATTGGGGTGTCTGGTCAGCGTATGTCAGTTGGACATAAGGATCTGATTCTGTGCTGAATGAATCTCTCTCTCTACTATCGTCTTTGAACGTTCCACACGAGGAATTCACTTAATGTTTTCAAGACAATTTCTTAGACCAGCACATTATGGCACTAACCAGAGAGCAGAGTAAATGATACTTGGTTTTGACTTACAAGATCGGATTAGTTATCGATCTCATGAATTAGTGGCCTGAAAACACACCTTTCAGGGGAGCTTGACCATAATTTGATCCAATTTTATCTCTGACTTGCTCTTGTAGCCACTGTGTTTGTTTATGTGCAGTTTCTGATCAATGATAACCCCCCAGAATTTTGATAGTGGGAGATTCAGTGATGGTCATACCATTGAATGTCAAGGGACGGTGGTTAGATGGTCTCTTACTGGTAAAAACAATGACTGCAGATGCTGGAAACCAGATTCTGGATTAGTGGTGCTGGAAGAGCACAGCAGTTCAGGCAGCATCTGAGGAGCAGTAAAATCGGGTCTTTTATTGGTGATGATTGTAGCCTGGCATTTGTGTGGGGTAAATGTCACTTGCCATTTGTCAGCCCAAGCCTGGATATTGTCCATATCTCTTGTTGCATTTGAACATTGGCTGTTTTAGTTGGGCTGAGGAGTTGTGAATGGTGCTGAATATTGTGCAATCATTGGCGAACATCCCTACTTCTGACCTAATGATGGAAGAAGGGTCATTGATGAAGAAGCTGAAGATGGTTGGTCCTAGGACACTACCATGAGGAACTCCTGCAGAGATGCCTCGGAACTGAAATGAAATGACTGACCTCCAGCAATCAGGACCATTGATTCCAGTTTTGCCAGGGTTCCTTGTTGCCATAATTAGTTAACTGCAGCCCTGAAGTCAAGGACTGCCACTCTCACCTCGAAAGAGGCTTGGTGGAGAAAGAAAACCAAAACAGGAAGGCAATTCACTCTGACCATCACTTACGTGAATCCTGCCATTGCCAGCTTTGGATGTGCCCCACCAGACGCATGTCGAGGTCAGTGTTAGTTAAACCCAGCACATTAGCTGGGTTCCAGTCACCACTTCCTCGTGTGGTGATCAGGACACTCGGCCTTGTCCTTTTCTCTTCTCTGGCATTTTTGTTTTACTTTTTTGGATAAGAAACAATGTGTTATTCCTTAGCTCCACTTTGGCACATTTTAATGGTGCAATATATAACTTTTAGTATTTCGATTGTTTTCAAAAGCAAGGGATATGGATATGGGTTAGTGCAATGGATGATTCTTTTTAAAAGGAAAGAATCAAAATAATTCTGGAACAGTGACCTAAATGTGCCAATTCCAAGATGTGATTTCAATTTAGGTCTTAGTAGAATCTCTATAGGAATGTTAATGGAATAAGATGTTTATGCTTTTAGGTTTATGACAGGTGATGCTAACACATTAAGCCCTTACAGGCAGACCCAGGTTGCGAAAGGGTTCTGTTCTGGAGTACACTTGCAAGTCGATTTGTACGCAAGTTGGAACACAATGCAGAACAACATTAAGGAATCACTTGTAAGCACCCGAAACATTCATTTGTTGGATCTTTAAAATTACACCCTTACAGGAGATTGCATTCATAAGTATGAGAGTATGTAACTCAGACAGACAATCACAAAATAGGGTCCCCCTGTGGTTTTGTTTTCTGAAATTAACTGAAAACAGCAGAATTTTAGTTGAGAAGATCAAGAGTTGAATTCAGAAAGAAGTTTTCTTTAAGTTTTATCAGATCAAAACTTCTGTCGTGCTTTCTTATGATCTGTAAAGCTAGTTGAAGCCAGCTATGATTAGATTTTGAAATTTGGGCAATCAACACAATATAGCGACAGGCAGTGTTCTTACTGTACCTGATTTGAAAATATGTTATCTAACAAACTGTAATGCAAACAGTTTCTCTGTAACTTCACTCAAGAGGATCACAACAAGTCCAGTCACTGGTACAACGTAACTCAGCATATTAAGTATCATAGTCATATATCTTTAACGCACAGAAAGAGTATCTTCCACCAAACACATCTGCACCAGTCATTAAACATCTATCTATTCTAATCCCATTTGCAGCTTGTGGCCTGTAACCTTGTTTGCTGTGTTGTTTGAAATATTCATCTAAATAATCCTCAAATGTCTTGAGGGCTCCTGCCTCTACCACCCTTTCAAGCAATTAGTTCCAGATATTCATAACCCTCTGGGTGAAAAATATTTCCTCAATTCTTCTGAACTTCCTGCTCCTTATCCTAAAACTGTATTCCCCGTTCCTGACTCCTTTACTAGGAGAAAAGGGGCTGCTTATCTATACTGTCTATGCTATTCAGAAGCTTGTACACCTCAATCAGATGCTATCTTCATCCTTCTCTGCTCAGAGAAACTACCCCAGCCCATCTAGTTTCTCTTCGCAGCTGAATCACTCCAGCTCATTTCTGACATCACCCCTGGATAACTTAGCTCTCGTTTAATATTATTTTCCACTTGTTCTGGACCATCTCTCTATTAAAGCACCTTAAACATGTGAATTAGTCCTCTCCTTAATTTTCTAAAATGAAATAATATAAATTTGCTCATTCTGGTTGCTAACAAAAAATGTTGGAGGAGTGCGGAGAAAAACAACACTACAACATAGCATTCAACTATTTGCATTCCAGCCCCTTGAGTTAAAGATAATTTTCCATCAGCCTTTTAAATTATATTTTTGTACCACCCCCAGCCTTTAACAGTTCCTATACTTGAGTTCTAAAGATTTTCTTCCACAATTCATCCAGGGTCGCCTCCCTACACCTTCCTGACTTGCTGTCCTCCTTTAAGACAGTCCTTAAAAACTACCAATCTGACCCAATATCTCATTATCAGTCTTGGTATGATACTTATAAGAGTGTCTTGTGAAGCTTCTTGGAATATTTCAATATGTTAAAAAAGAGCACTACATGATTATACGCTGTTCTTATTAAGGCACTGAATGATTTAATTGGAAAATTTAAGCCTAGATTTCAACATGATTAGTAATACATTATTCCCAAAATAAAATGCTTTTGTTGTATGCAGATCTCACATTTTACTTCATAATATTTAAAAGTGGAGCTTTACACAAACGCATAACATATTACAAACCTGGATTAGTCCTTGACCTTCAAGATATGAAGAATTGTTTCACTGAAACCTCATTCGACAGAAATCAATTTTGTGCCAAAAGAAGAAAATATTAAGATGGTTGGTCAAAGAATTAGGTTCTAATGGAACAAGAGGGATAGGGCAGGAGGGAGATTTATGTAGAGTATTCCACAACACAACATCTAGATAATCAAAGTAAATAATTTTGTTTGAATAATTAGCCTGATTATGGTGAATCAAACAGCTTCAGATTTTCTTTTTCCAATTAAAAAATAATCAAGAAGTTTCACATTCACCATTGCACACATTGGCACTTACAGTATCACACGATTTACAACCTATAAACCACATCCACCTGTTGGAGTTTGGCCCAGTATATCTGTGTAATGCATCATCCACCCTGTGGGAATAATCTTAATGTCTTATCACCAATCTCTCCCTGTGTAACCACAGCAAGCATCTCTATATAATTAAAGTGAACACTGCACTACTAAGGGATACACAAAATAACCTCAGTAAAAATAAATCATTAACCTGTGTGTTCCAGATAGGCTCTTGCAGTACTTTTTAAAAATGCAGATACTCTATCTGTATGAAAACAGATTGCATTTCAAACTAATCGATTACATTTGAAATATATCGCTCAATGTGTTTACATGAAATGATAAAGAACTCTTTAAAAGTACAGGCTTTTTACTTCCCATCTTCCCCAGCCACCAATCTTGGCAAAGCTTGGCAGATGAAACAACCCCCAATTTTGTTCAATGTCGCGCTTAGCTAACTGGAATGTTGCACCATTTTTCTGAGGAAATATCTTGGCTATTCCATAAGACTACACACAGTGAGATTAGAAATTTATTGTTAACTACTGAGATTTTACTGAAGTGAACAAGAAAACAGTGTCTTGGTTAGAGAACAGCATAATAGAAGCTCCTGAGCAGACCAACAGTGATTTCATCCTTATGAGGAATGCTATTCCATGAAGCAATTTACAATGATCAGTCATGCCATTAAATAAGATACAATTCATAAAATAACTTAATTGAATGAGGATACCAAAACAATATATTGTTCACAGGGTATATGTAGATTAAACTCTTTAACGATTAAAATGAACAGGCTGGATACCTTTGTAAAGAATATTTTGATGGGTGGATATACTTGTTATAGGCCACAATAAATATACCATTTGAGCTGCACCAGGCATGTTTCAAGGTAAACAGGCAATTCATAGATAAGAATTAGCACAAGTTCAAATCCAAATTAAAGTTAACGTGTCAATCTTAGCTCTTTGGACAATTTGTGAACAAAGTATGTTCTGAGCTTGCAATCTAAAACTGAACTTTGCTATCCATTTTTCTCAAATTCTGACCTCAATTGTTAATTTTGAAGGCTGTTTTAGGAACTGTACAAAGTACAAACTAATTAAACTTTGTCTATGTGGAGCTGATTGTGTATTACTACACAGAGTTTGCAGCTCAGGGCACGGAAATCTGAAACACACATGGGTCTAATTCAGAAAAAATAATTGTGTCATTATTTAATGCAAGCCATTATTTTCATCTGTTCTGATGTTAAATTTCCCCTTGGTTTTCCCCCTTCCTGTCTTGTCCGATCCCCTGTCACAAAGGTGGCATATCTCTGAATTAACAGTCCTCTGTTGCCTGAGAGAAAGGCAGCAGTGGAAATTACAGTGGAACAAAACAAAAATCAGTAAACATCCCTTTCAAACAAATGGGGAGAAGTATGTCACCCAAAGGTATTAAATATAGAACTGTCCTAAACACCTCTAGCCTTATACAATAGATCATCCATGTGTTCACAGAGTCAAGGGATGTTCTGTTTGATAATTACAACATTGCACAGAGTAATCCTCCTCTTGTGGTCTACCATGTGGACTGAAACTAGAGAGTAATTTTTAATAATGCCATCTTGGGATGGCCTAATGGTATAGTTCACCCACCCAAAGTGGAATATTCAACATTCATCCCATTAACTTAGAAGAACAAAACTTGGGCAAATTTCCAATCATCATTAAACGTTATACCAAAGAACCACAGATGCTCTTCAAAGATACTGCCAGACCAGCTGAGCTTTTCCAGAAATTTCTGCTTTTACTTCCAATCATCATTAATCCCCAAATAATCACGCAAGTGGCAAGGCTGAAAGTTACTTTGATTGGTTCCAAGTCCCATAACAATTTATCTGCACAGTGAACACAATAATTCTGCCAATCTGTCTCTCAGTCTATCTCTTTGTAAGAAAAGAAGTTGCGAGGAAATGTATGTATTGGTTAACGACCAGAATTTATGACCCCATCCATAACTGCCCTCAAAAAGGTGGCAGCGAGCTGCCTTTTTGAAATGCTGCAGTCCTTCGTGTATAAGGATACCCAAACTGCTGCTGAGGTGGGAGTTCCAGAATTTTGATCGAATGACAATAAAAGGAATGGCAATATAGTTGCCAGTCAGGATGGCGTGGGGCTTGGAAAGGAACTTGAAGTATGATGTTCCCATGCATCGACCACACTTATCCTTCCTGGTACTCGAAGGTTGAGGGCTGGAAGATGCAGTCAAAGAAGACTTGAAAATAACTGCAGTGCATCCTATAGATCATACAATGGTAGCAGTGTGTATTGCAACAAAGGGAGTGAGTGCTGAAGTGGTGGATTTGGTACCAATCAAGTAGGCAGCTTTGCCTGGATAATGTTCATGTTTAAGTGTTATTGGAACAGCACTCAACCAAGTGGGGAGTTTTTCATCACATTCCTATTTATGTCTTGTAAATGCTGGACAGGCATTGGAGAGACAGAAGGCAACTTAGTCACCACAGAATTCTGAGCCTGTGACGTGCACTTGTCATATGTATATGATTGGTCTTGTTCTGTTTCTGGTCAATGGTAACCCCCAGGATATTACTGGGAAATTCAATGATGATGATGGTGCTATTGACATAGAAGTAGTGTTAGGAAACAGATAGAGGAAAGCCCCAGTGCAAAAGGCAAAGAGATTGTTAATAGTGATAAAAAAGAAAGAAGTTGTAAAATGGATGCAAATTAAAGGAGTGAAAGATAGAGACTGAGTCCCTTATAGGAGGAGCAAAGTGAACAAGACACAAATAAGACAAGGTTGTGTGGGTGGGAGTCATGTGTGTGTGCACCCAGACCAGAATGAAAGAAGGAGTTGAATGGCCCTTGCAGAATCCAAGTTGAGTATCAATGAACAGATTATTTGTTTGCAAATGCCACTTGATAGCCCTGACAACACCCTTCCATTGTTGATGATCTAGAGTCAGTAATTGGGTTAGTAATTGGCTGGGTTGGATCTGCCCTGCTTTTTTCTGACCAGGGCAACTTTTCACATTGCTGGGTAAATGCCAATATTGAACTGTACTGAAACAAATTAGCTAGCTGCCTGATGTAAGAACTATGTCTTTTTATTTTTGTGTCTTTAAATCTATGGACTGTAAGAAGAACTAGTAATGGATGTATAATTTCATAGCAAGGAATTTGATATCTATTGTGAACTCTGTTTTGTGGCTATAGGTTCCTACAACGTGTGGATAATCAGCCAAGGAGTTGTTCACAAATGAAGATGATTGGCTGTCAGCTAACTGAGCATGCTGGAACTGGAAACAACTTATAAAGACACAGACACAGAGAGAAAAAGACACAGAAGGACATGATGTTCTCTGCAGTAAAACATACATGGTTTAAACTTGAAAAAAAAAGTTACCTTTCCCATAGCATTTGCCGTGAGCTGAGACTGTTTAATTGATAAATTCTTTTTCAAGTGAATCAGTCACTCTATGCTCCCTACAAATTAGTAGAAGCTTGGGGAAGAAAGACATCAGAACACCAGGGACCTGGCTAGTGAAAGAATGATTATCTCAAAATCAAAATCAGGAAGAAAATACAACTGAACTGACTTTCCATTTTTTTTCCTACCTCCATTAATAATCTATCTTTCCTGTATGTAAGTTTGCTCGCTGAGCTGGAAGGTTTGTTTTCAGACGTTTCAAACAAACCATTCCAGCTCAGTGAGCAAAATTACATCCAGAACCCCAACCTGAGCTACAAATCTTCTCAAAACTCACTATCTATCTTCCCGACTTATTTGTATGTATGGGTGTAAGGCGGATTGGAGTTTTAGTTCGTAGTGTTGTATGCCAATGATTGACATGTTTATTTGTAGCTAAAGTCAAAAGAATATTTACAATAAATAATAATTCTGATTTAGTACAGAAACCTATCTGTGCTTTCTATTAACCATAGTCTGAAAGTCAAGTAAATTGGGGTATAGTGCGTACCTTGAAGAAACAACTTTAACATTTGGTTCAACTTACGTAATAGCAGGGCTAAATTTATAGCATGCTAGCCCCCTCAGTGCTAACACCAGAGCACATTATCAATACTGTAACTGGAACACTGTCGGGGCCATAGTTTTTACAGTATCCAGTGCCTTCTACCATTTTTTGATATTGTGTGGACTGAATTGAACTGGTTGAAGACTAGCATCTGTCAGGAAGTGGACTCCAAAAGGAAATGAGATGGATCATCTACTTGGTTTTTCTAACTGAAGATGAATGCAAACACTTTCTAACTTCATCTTTTGCAGAGATATGCTACCTCCCCACTTCCCTCTACTTACCTCTCCCAGAATGTGGAGGATGGGGATATTTTGGTGCCTTCTCTTTCTTTGTTATATAACTCTGATCTGTTGGTTGGCATCACCTAGCCCAGTCGATTGAATGCTGCTTCTGTTGTCTGGCTTGCAAGTAAGCCTTGTGTTGTTGCTTCAGTAAGACATATTATTTTAACTATGCATGGTGCTGTTCCTGGCACGCCCAACCATACTCTTTATTCAACAAGGATTGATCTCCTGGTTTGATGTTAATGGTACAGTGGGGAAATGCCAGCTCATGAGATTACTGATTGCAGTTAAATACAATTCTGCTACTGCTGATGGGCAAAAAGCTTCATCGATTTTCATTTTTGATCAGCTCGATCTACTCAAAGTCTACCACATTTAGTACAGTGATACTGCCGCTAATTGTGCTACACAACATGATGCAAGGGATTCTCAATATAAACACAGATGTTGACCTTCACAATGACCATGCAGTAATTACCCTTACCAATACAATCATGAACTGATTTATCAACAAATGGTAGTTTAGGGATGATAAGTTCAGGTAAGTTTTTCCCTCAACAACTACAATGTAATAACATATTAAAATTTACACAACACCAGGTTATAGTCCAACAGGTTTAATTGGAAGCACTAACTTTTGGAGCACCGCTCCTTCATCAGGTGGTGGTCCACAAGGTGCAGCGCTCCGAAAGCTAGTGCTTCCACGCAGACTGTCGCCTGATGCTGGATTCGAACCTGGTGCTGTGAGGTAGCAGTGCTAACCATTGAGCCATGGTGCCACCCCCATGGAGCCACTGTGTTGCTCTCACTAAGTCCCCCTATATTCTGTGCCCTTGTGCCCTTCAGTGCTCCTTTCGAGTGATCTTCAACATGGAAAAATTCAAATTCATCAGCTGTGTTTTTACAGTGTGTAAGGAGGATGTGTAAGACAGCAATAGGTAGTATCTACAGGAAGGTTCTTTGCTCATGCTGACCTGATGCCATGAGTTTTCATGAGATCCAGCGTCAATGTTGAGGACTCTCGGGGCAGCTCTTTGTCAAGTGTATACCAATGTCTTCCCAGTAGGTCAGGACTTACCCTTGGATGGTGATAATAGTGTCTGCAGCATTGTCTGTCAATTATGGTTCTTCAAGCTTGACTTATGACTGTCAGGCAGGACAGCTTTTCCAACTTTTGCACAAGCCTCAGATATCAGTAATGTGCCGTTTGCAGGACTGACAGGGTTGAGTTTACCATAGACATTTCCAGTGCCTAGATCATACTCTGTGATCCATGGGTCTCTTTCAATTTTATCATGGTTTGATACATCAGAGTGGTTGCTAGGCCACTTCAGAGGGCAGTTGAGAGTCAACCACAATGCTCTGGGCCTGGAGTTACACATCAGACAGACCAGGCAAGAATGGCAGATTTCCTTCCCAAAAGGGCATTAGTGAACCAGATAATAATGAACAATGCTTAATATGTAAACTAGCTTTTAATTCCAGATTTTATTGAATTCAAATTTCAGCTTCTGCCATGGTGGGATCTGAAACCCTGTCACAAGAATATTAGCCTAAGTTACTAGTCGAGTAAGATTACTATGATGCCACCATCTCCTTATGTGACACAGTTTTACGCATGACATTAAAGGGGTATTTTTTAATTAAATTGCAGGTTACTATCCTTGGGCAAAAAGTGCACTTCCCCCTCATTATTTTCAACATATGAACAATAGTGAATCATAATCCAGAATCCAGACAGGTGGTGATCTACAATTGTTTTTTCAAAATTACACTGATTTCATTGATAGAGCTTTTAAGAAAACACAGCTTAGGGTGAAAGAGATCTGGGAAAACAAGTATTCCCACTTTCAAGAAATACAATGCATCCATAAAACGGTATTGTTGGAAATTTATAATCAGCATCTTGGGCAAAATAACTTGACTCGAACGTTAATACAGATGCTAATTCTACTTCGCACTTCTACAGAATCTGTCCAAATTCAGTGCTCTAATGCCCCTCCTGAAAAAGATCATCCTCAACCACTATCTTCACTAACTACTATCTCATCTCAAATCTTTATCACACAAAGATATATTCGTTCACAATAATGTGCTCATTTCATCTACCCCTCCCATTTTAATTAACTTCAACAGACTCAGAACACAAAGTTCTCCAACTATAATTATTCATTATTAATCCTCTACCTCTCTGTAGCCTTCAATTCCTGAAGAAGGGCTTATGCCTGAAACGTCGATTCTCCTGTTCCTTGGATGCTGCCTGACCTGCTGCGCTTTTCCAGCAACACATTTTCAGCTCTGATCTCCAGCATCTGCAGTCCTCACTTTCTCCTCGTAGCCTTCAATTACACATGTTCCGCCTACACATATACCCCTTTCTTCAACTCCATGGGACATCTCTTGATTTATTCCAGTGTTAATTATTTGATCCTAATCAGGGCATCCCTCGCATTCTTTTTCCCCTCTACCATCACGGGATTCCCTTAAAGGCATCCTCATCTGCCTGCTTTGCCTTGGCCACACCATATTGAAACACCTAGTAAAGCACCCACATGCATGCTAACATATAACCTCCCAGCTCTGCCTTACTTGCAGACTGCTTTTTCATTAGCCAGAAACAAAAAGAATAAGTGTTGCAGAAACTCATCTGATGAAAGTTCACTGGACTCAAAATATTAACTGATTTTCTCTCTACAGATTCTGCCTAAGCTACTGAGGTTCTCCAGATATTTCTGTTTCAGATTTCCAGAAGTTCTTTATTTTTAATTTTTATCTTCATTACTCAGTCTTGAATAACTAACACTTTTCTCTAACATTGAGACGACTGAATCTATTGTTGCTAGCTACCTAGCTGAAACTCTGATTCCCACCAAAGCCATTTCGGCTGTACAGAAGCAGAACCAGGTGATTCACAATCTCCATGTTGGTAGGATGAATTTCAGCTCCTACTGTTCCAATTTACTGTAAACTATCCTCTCCAACGTCACCTGCCTGTTGTTCTTAAGCCACTGAGGTACTTATTTCAGAGCTTCATTACCATTGGATGCAATCAGTCCAAATGTTCTTTATCTTACTGCCCTCCACTGCACGTTCATTTACACAAATAACAGCGATTGTATGCTATTCTGCTTGCTACACCAGTTCCCTTCTATTTTTTTACCTCCCTCTCCTCTAAAACTCTAACCACTTTACTAAGTTTTGACTACTTTTCCTAACCTCTTCTTAGGTCCCTTATCTTTATAATTCAATACCTTGGGATAATTTTCCACATTGAGTGCCAATTCTTAATGACTTTACCATCTAAA
This sequence comes from Chiloscyllium plagiosum, assembly GCF_037043375.1. Lineage (NCBI taxonomy): Eukaryota > Metazoa > Chordata > Chondrichthyes > Orectolobiformes > Hemiscylliidae > Chiloscyllium > Chiloscyllium plagiosum. Next base: position 65,445,490 of record NW_028270141.1, read on the forward strand.
TCATCTGAAAAATAGCATTGGGAGACTAATCAACTTTCCAGACAAATAAATAGACATAAAAATATCGCTAATAATGAAAATGCCAAGCAAAGTTCATAGTTTCTGTCAAATAAACATGTAAAATATTAGCAAAAGTTTATATTCAAAAATATAAAGCATCTTCAATGATACAAAGTAATCTCAGCACCCAGTACAGGAGACCAGAGCTTTTGGAATATATTCTTATTTACCTAACCCACAGGTTTCACACAACCTTTTCTGTTTCTCCTGCTGCTTAATATCCAGAAAGGACTTTAAAGACATCTTCCTGCATGTACAAATGTTCTATAGAATGGAAGTGTTGTTCTATAGAGTGGAAGAGGAATAAAAATCAGCTAGAACAGAAGCTTCCAAATTTTTTTGCCATATTATAACTTTGGCTGTATTATCATCCAGTTCTATGTACAGTGAACCTGTGGAATTCTCTACCACAGAAAGCTGTTGGGGCCAGTTCATTAGATATATTCAAGAGGGAGCTGGTTGTGGCCCTTATGGATAAAGGCATCAAGGGGAATAGTGAGAAAGTGGGAGTGAGATACCGAAATTGCATGATCAACCATGATCATATTGCATGGTGGTGCAGGCTGGAAGGGCCGAATAGCCTATTCCTGCACCAATTTCTATGCTTCTACAACATTTACTTATGCAAACATCAGGCTAACAGACATTGGATATACTATATTATAAAAAAGCTGAAAGAAAATCCCTTTTAAGTATGCAACAGTATTAGTTTACCTGGGCTTTGTACAACAGAACTCTCAGCTCACATGGACGAATGTAAACACAACAAACTAATGTTAAAACGGATGTCAATCATCCACCATCTCCAGCAAGATATCATCACACACAACTTCCCCTCACCATCACTGTCAACATTCCACAAGGACCACTCCCTCTGCAACACCATGGTCTACTTCAAGATTACTCCTAACACTTTCTCAACACCCTTCAATCTTCTCATGCAATTACAGAAGGTCTAACATTGACCCTTTCATCTTTACTTTCCTCACTACCAAGGCTCCAAACATATCTTCAGGTGAAGCAGCATTTTACTTGTACTTCTTTCAAAATAGTCGACCGTATTCACTGCTCACAATGTGGTTTCCTCCATTGGTTAAGAAAAAGAAGGAAGCACATGTCAGGTATAGATAGGATGGATCGAGTGAATCCTTTGAAGAGTATAAAGGAAGTAGGAGTATACTTAAGAGGGAAATCAGGAGGGCAAAACGGGGACATGAGATAGCTTTGGCAAATAGAATTAAGAAGAATCCAAAGGGTTTTTACAAATATATTAAGGACAAAAGGGTAACTAGGGAGAGAATAGGGCCCCTCAAAGATCAGCAAGATGGCCTTTGTGTGTAGCCACAGAAAATGGAGGGGATACTAAATGAATATTTTGCATCAGTATTTACTGTGGAAAAGGATATGGAAGATATAGGCTGTAGGGAAATAGATGGTGACATCTTGCAAAATGTCCAGATTACAGAGGAGGAAGTGCTGAAAATAGTTAAAAGTGGATAAATCCCCAGGACCTGATCAGGTGTACCCAAGAACTCTGTGGGAAGCTAGAGAAGTGATTGCTGGGCCTCTTGCTGAGATATTGGTATCATCGATAGTCACAGGTGAGGTGCCAGAAGACTGGCAGTTGGCAAACGTGGTGCCACTATTTAAGAAGTGCGGTAAAGACAAGATAGGGAACGATAGACCGCGTGACCTCGGTGGTGGGCAAGTTGTTGGAGGGAATCCTGAGGGACAGGATGTACATGTATTTGGAAAGGCAAGGACTGATTCGGGATAGTCAACATGGCTTTGTGCGTGGGAAATCAAGTCTCACAAACGTGATTGAGTTTTTTGAAGAAGTAACAAAGAGGATTGATGAGGGCAGAGCAGTAGATGTGATCTATAAGGACTTTAGTAAGGCGTTCGACAAGGTTCCCCATGGGAGACCGATTAGCAAGGTTAGATCTCATGGAATACAGGGAGAACTAGCCATTTGGATACAGAACTGGCTCAAAGGTAGAAGACAGAGGGTGGTGGTGGAGGGTTGTTTTTCAGACTGGAGGCCTGTGACCAGTGGAATGCCACAAGGATCAGTGCTGGGCTCTCTACTTTTTGTCATTTACAAAAATGATTTGAATGCGAGCATTAGAGGTATAGTTAGTAAGTTTGCAGATGACATCAAAATTGGAGGTGTCGTGGACAGCGAAGAGGGTTACCTCAGATTACAACAGGATCTGGACCAGATGGGCCAATGGGCTGAGAAGTGGCAGATGGAGTTTAATTCAGATAAATGCGAGGTGCTGTATTTTGGGAAAGCAAATCTTAGCAGGACTTATACACTTAATGGTAAGGTCCTAGGGAGTGTTGCTGAACAAAGACCTTGGAGTGCAGGTTCATAGCTCCTTGAAAGTGGAATCGCAGGTAGATAGGATAGTGAAGAAGGCGTCTGGTAATGCTTTTCTTTATTGGTCAGAGTATTGAGTACATGAGTTGGAAGGTCATGTTGCAGCTGTACAGGACATTGGTTAGGCCACTGTTGGAATATTGCATGCAATTCTGGTCTCCTTCCTATCGGAAAGATGTTGTGAAACTTGAAAGGGTTCAGAAAAGATTTACAAGGATGTTGCCAGGGTTGGAGGATCTGAGCTACAGGGAGAGGCTGAACAGGGCTGTTTTCCCTGGAGCGTCGGAGGCTGAGGGGTAACCTTATAGAGGTTTACAATATTATGAGGGGCATGGATAGGATAAATAGACAAAATCTTTTCCCTGGGGTCCGAGAGTCCAGAACGAGAGGGAATCGGTTTAGGGTGAAAGGGGAAAGACATAAAAGAGATCTAAGGGGCAACTTTTTCATGCAGAGGGTGGTATGTGTATGGAATGGGCTGCCAGAGGATGTGGTGGAGGCTGATACAATTGCAACATTTAAGAGGTATTTGGATGGGTATATGAATAGGAAGGGTTTGGAGGGATATGGGCCGGGTGCTGGCAGGTGGGACTAGATTGGGTCGGGATGTCTGGTCAGCGTGGACGGGTTGGACCTTAGGGTATATTTCCATGCTGTACATCTCTATGACTCTATATCGGCAAGTCCCAAAGGCGGACTGGTGACCATTTTGCTGAACATCTCTGCTTAGTCCATAAGAGTGACCCCAACTTTTGTGATGATGCTGTTCCTTGGACAAGGTTAGGTTGTCCTTGGTTTTTTTTCTCCCAGAGTTGTCGTAAAGACAGGGGTTCCATTTGTCTGCATTTATCTATTTGAAAAAGCTTTTAAGTTTAAAAAAAAAACTTGAGCAATGAAAGTGGAGTGGCCAGTTCTCCCATCTCAGCTTTTCTCTGATTTGTTTTGGTTTTAGCAGTCTGGCTGTTGAAAGCTGCTGGTCGTTGTTAGCTGAGAATCCAAAAGAAACAGCTACATGGATGAAGGTGTTCCATGCTGAATCTCTCTGCCATCTCTCTCTCCTGTAAGACCCTTGATTTTAACTTTTTTAACGAGGGGTGTTTATGGGGATTGTTGCAGGAATTTGGAACAGCAACATTAAGTCGGATAGGTTAAGTTATTTTGTAATCTGTTTACTTTTGTTTGTGTTTAATTCGGTACTCCATAAATAAATTCTATTTTGTTTAAAACAAACTGAGGTGTTTTAGACCAGCTGCATCACTCATGGAATATCCCACTTACACCTACTCAAAAGAGCCAGACAAGTTAGGGCTACCTTCTTGAAATGTTTTGAGGGGGTCTGACCTATTCCATAACACCTGCCAGTTGCTCAATTACTGGTTAGGCCACTTTTGGAATAATGTGTTCAATCCTGGTCTCCCTGCTTGAGGAAAGATATTGTTTAACTTGAAAAGGTTCAGAAAAGACTTACAGGAATGTTGCTGGAGTTGGAGGGTTTGAGCTATATGGAGAAGCAGAATAGGCTATTTTCTCTGCAGCATCGGAGGTTGAGGGGTGGCCTTATAGATGTTCATAAAATCATGAGGGGCATGGATAGGGTAAAGAGCCAAGGTCTTTTTCGCCAGGGTAGGGGAGTCCAAAGCTAGAGGGCATAGATTTAAGTGAGAGGGGAAAGATTTAAAAGTGACCTAATGGGCAACCTTTTCACACAGACTGTCGCGCATGCATTTTCCTAAGTGGAATGCAAATTCACCTAAATCACAGTCCTGGAACCATTTAGTGAGTTCAAGCAAAATATTGCAGATGCTGGAAATTCAAAACAAAAAAAAAACAGAAAATGCTGGAAACACTGAATATGTCAGACCCAACATTTAGATTTTTTTTTTAGATTATATTACAGTGTGGAAACAGGCCCTTCGGCCCAACAAGTCCACACCGACCCGCCGAAGCGAAACCCACCCATACCCCTACATTTACCCCTTACCTAACACTACAGGCAATTTAGTATGGCCAATTCACCTGACCCTGCACATCTTTTGGGATGGTGGGAGGAAACCGGAGCACCCGGAGGAAACCCACGCAGACACGGGGAGAACGTGCAAACTCCACACAGTCAGTCGCCTGAGACGGGAATTGAACCCGGGTCTCTGGCGCTGTGAGGCAGCAGTGCTAACCACTGTGCCACCGTGCCGCCCTAACATGTGTAGAGAGAAGTGACAACATATCAGTAGAATCTACCTTCAGATGTAAAGTTACATTCACATGAAAAATCAAATCTTCATAATAAGTTAAGCAGTTAAAAATAAGTCTCAGCAAATTACAATTTGTTTTGGCAGGTGCACTTTGGGTTGTTTCCTTAAAATTGCAGTAAAATAAATTTATTTTTGTAAAGAAGTACAAAACCAAATACCATGGGAAAACTATTAGAGGTCTCTGAAATGAGTAACATTCAGGGAACTTGAAGAGCAATGGCAATGACTGAATAATACAGAGCAGAGGAAATTGGACGTGGTTTGTTTGAATTTATATTGGAGATATCCCAGGGATGTCTCATTGCTATGAGGCAAATTGCAGGAAATTTATTTTTGGTTGGTTTGTCTGTGTGATTTCTCACCAAATGGGGAGTTGTAGCTGGAGCCTGGAAATAGCTTTCAGATAAACAGATAAACCTGTTAGCATGTGGACATGTCGCAAAGAGCTCAGATACCAAATGTCAAATTTTGCAAGAATTGAGCAAGAAAACAGCAAAGATCATGCTTGAACTACGGTATCCACCAATGTAAGGTACTGGAAGAGAGTTGGAAGGTCGTCTAGCAAATGCTGATGGAAGAGCTCCAATAAATCTCATACATCATTGAACAGGAGGAAGACTGAACAGAATTCCCTGAGGTCTGTGGCACACATTGGTTTGGGGCCAGAAATGATGAACTCTCTAAATCATGAAAGTATAGGGGAATATTTTGGGTTTAAATAACAGACCACCATGTACCCTGGCCAATATCTGTTGCGAGCTTGCTACACTGCTCCAGCCAAGCTCTGCACAAGCTGGAAGAACAACACATCATTTTTTCACTTGGGAAGCCTGCAACCTTCTGGATTCAATATTGAGTTCAAAAATGTTAAGGTCTGAGCACCTTCTCCTATGTCCTTACCCCAATTCCCACACACCAGGCCGTGTCATCACATGGGTTGCTACCACAAACTACCCATTATCAGCCACTTATGGTTCCAAGTGGCAGCTATTAATTCTCCCAGGCTGACCTTAATTCAGTCTTTGTCTGCCCAACTATTTTTCTATCTGCTGACAAGGATAGTGCTGTTGTTGTCCTCAATATTGTTGAGGCTGAGCACCAACTCTCAGATACCTCCTCCTAACTCCCCCTTGAACATGACCCCACCATGAAACACCACGCCACTGCATCCACAACAGTCACTAACCTCATTTCATGCTGTGATCTCCCCTCCACCATTGCATCCAAGCTCAGTCTCCCAACCCTGCACTTCTACTTCCTTTCCAAAATCCACAAACAGGACTGACCAGGCAGTCCCAACATTTCTGTCTGCTCCTGTGCAACTGAATTCATCTCTTCCTAGCTTGGCTTGATCTTTTTTCCCCCTTGTCCAATTTCTTATCACTTACATACACAATGTCTATGATGCTTTACGTCAGTTTCTTCAGAATTTCCAGTTCGTAGGCTCCAGCCGCCTCCTCTTTACAATGGGCCTACAATCGTTTTACACATTCATCTCACATCAGGACGGTCTCAGGGCTCCCCAGTCCTTGTTGGAAAAAAGGGCTTAACCTTCCCATCCAGTACCACCTATCTCTTTCTGGCATATGAAATACATTCCTTGTTCCAGTCCTATTCCAGCTCCCACCCACAACTCTTTTTCCAGTATATCAATGATATCATCAGTGCTGCTTCCCTCTCCTCCAAAATTAGAAAAGTTTATCAATTTCTCTTCCACTTTCCACCCTGCATTCACCTCCATCGAAATACGTTCCTGGCGACAATTAAATCCTGGATTAAGCAACGCCTGAATAAATAAAACACAAAACATGTCAACTGTACGCTTCATACAAAAAAAACCCTCGTATAAGAAGTGAATTGCTGCAATTGGATTGAACCTCAGAATGTCGGAATTCCATGCATTTTCTGCAAAGTTTGTACTGAACTGTTCCATGCTCGTATGTATAAAATAATTTTTTGAAAGTCAAAAAAATCGGAATATTTAGGAACTTTCACGTTTCCCGTGAACGTTCAGAGAAACGATCTGGAATTCCGGTGACTTTACTCACCTAGGAATTGTTGCGAAGATGAAAAGCTTTTTCAAAACGAACGCTTCTATTTGTCTGGGAGTTGAGAGTTTATTGAGAGGGTAGGTAGGGGTTGTGCATGTTTACCAGAGCTGCAGGTCCCTTACCTTCACATACAGAGAAATCTCGAAAGGCTGGCCATTGTCACTGCTTTGGCCCGGGCTGCCGTTCAGGTGTCTGCCATAAGTCTCGGAGCTCTGGCTGTCGCTCTGCACCTCTTCCAGCTCCTCCGGGGTGTCGAAGACCTCTTGGTAAACGCTGCCGTCGGGAGGCTCGCTGTCGCCGGAGGGCTCGCACTGCTGATCGCTGAGATTCCCCTCACTCTCCGAGCTCGAGGCAGCGGAACAGGACGAGGGGGAGCGGGCCACCTCATCGTACTGCACCCCGTCGCCCACCTGCAGGGAAGGGTCGTAAGTCAACTCGAGCTCCATGTCGGGGGCTTCGTAGACGTTTTCTTCCAGGCCGTTCTCCATGGGGTCTTCTCTTCACCCTCTATCCAATGTTGTATTGGCGCGGAAAATCTCGGTTGCTCCTTCAAAGAGGGGGGGGCGGGCGGCGAGGGTGAAGGTGAAACCTGTGTGGCGCCAGTGAAGTAGAGAGCCGTGGGGCCAGTGGCTGGTCTGAAAGATCCCACTCGGTATTTGCAGAGGTTCAAGTGCGAGTAGATAAGGAGTGTCGCGGTTGTTATTGGATACGCAGCCCTTTTTCTAAAAACAAAGTCAGAAGTTACAGGTCCGTTCGATACTCGGGCACAAAATACAACAAAAAGAGATAGTCTAACGGTGCAAAGTGTGAAAATAACTTTCACTTTCTGACAGAGAAGGAAGTTTAAAAATGAAATATGTTTCAGAGTGGATCATTAACTACCCTGGTGACTTATAACTGACGAATGGATGCGTTGCTAACTTTCCTACAATACTTTTTAAAAAAATTTTTCACTGCCAATGCACATGGCTTTTAAAAGTTGCTTGTATCTAAATCACAGATGTTTGACAAAGCTTTTGACACCTGCTTTTTACAAAATTCCTTTGAAAATGGAACAACGTAAATAGGCGCTTCCAGAGGCGTTGGTTAAAAGGAAGAGAATGAAAAGCATAGGATAGCAATAAAAAGGAGAGGAAAAGGGGACGTATGAGAAACGACAGGTGATACTACAGTCGAGGACTGGGCTGAATTCGAAACGTTCCGAAAGGAAGAGATGAGGAAAATAGTGAGAAAGGAAGAGATTGACAGCTAACATAAAATGAACACAACGGAGGCGAAAGGGGCAAGCTTCATATTTTTTTTTCCCGAGTGCCATAATGGACCTGAATGGCAACCTTTCCTTTATGATATATTTTAAAAATTGCACAAAGGTGAATATTCTAGTAACAGGAGTAGGCCATTCAACCCCCCAGCCTGCTCTGCCAATCATTTCAGATCTGTGCCCTAACTTCATATACCTGTTTTTGTCAGATTTAAATTTAACAACTGAACCAGCATCCACTGCCTCTTGTGAAAGAGAGATACATACCTTTACCACTCTTTGTGCATAGAAGTACTTCCTGACATCTCTCCTGAATGGTCTGGCTCTAATTCTTAAACTATGCCCTGAGGTGCTCAAATCCCCAAACAGTGGTAATCATTTATCTATCTTGTCTTTTCCTGTTAATATGTTGAAGACTTTGATTGGATCACCCTCTAACCTAAATTCTCGAGAAAACAGGGCTAATTTAAATAATCTGTTCACAAACCTAATCTCTGAAGTCCAGGTATCACTCTTGTAAACCTGCATATATTCCCTCCAAGACCTGTATATCTTTCTAAGTTGTGATTCCTCAATCTGTTCACAGTACTCAAAGTGGGAGTCTAACCAGAGTTTTGAGTACCTATAGCATAACCTCTGTATTCTTAAACACCAGTCCTCTAGATATAAATGCTAGTATTTTTGTTTGTGACATTTAAAGATCTGAAACCCCATATTTCTTTGCATATCATTTAGAGTCATAGAGATGTACAGCATGGAAACAGACCATTCAGTCCAACCTGTCCATGCTGACCAGATATCCCAACTCAATCTAGTCCCACCTGCCAGCACCCGGCCCGTATCCCTCCAAACCCTTCCTATTCATATACCCATCCAAATGCCTCTTAAATGTTGCAATTGAACCAGCCTCCACCACATCCTCTGGCAGCTCATTCCATACACGTACCACCCTCTGCGTGAAAAAGTTGCCCCTTAGGTCTCTTTTATATCTTTCCCCTTTCACCCTAAACCTATGCCCTCTAGTTCTGGACTCCACACCCCAGGGAAAAGACTTTGTCTATTTATCCTATCCATGCCCCTCATAATTTTGTAAACGTCTATAAGGTCACACCTCAGACTCCGACGCTCCAGGGAAAACAGCCCCAGACTGTTCAGCCTCTCCCTATAGCTCAAATCCTCCAACCGTGGCAACATCCTTGTAAATCCTTTCTGAACGCTTTCAAGTTTCAGAACATCTTTCCGATATGAAGGAGACCAGAATTGCATGTAATATTCCAACAGTGGCCGAACCAATGTCCTGTACAGCCGCAACATGACCTCCCAACTCCTGTACTCAATACCCTGACCAATAAAGGAAAGCATACCAAACGCCTTCTTCACTATCCTAATCTACCTGCGACTCCACTTTCAAGGAGCTATGAACCTGCACTCCAAGGTCTCTTTGTTCAGCAACACTCTCGAGGACCTTACCATTAAGTATATAAGTCCTGCTAAGATTTGCTTTCCCAAAATGCAGCATCTCACATTTATCTGAATTAAACTCCATCTGCCACTTCTCAGCCCATTGGCCCACTTGGTCCAGATCCTGTTGTAATCTAAGGTAACCCTCTTCGCTGCCCACTACACGTCCAATTTTGATGTCATCTGCAAACTTACTAACTGTACCTCTTATGCTCGCATCCAAATGATTTATATAAATGATAAAAAGTAGAGGACCCAGCACTGATCCTTGTGGCACTCCAAATGTCACAGGCCTCCAGTCTGAAAAACAACCCTCCACCACCACCCTCTGTCTTCTACCTTTGAGCCAGTTCTATATCCAAATGGCTAGTTCTCCCTGTATTCCATGAGATCTAACCTTGCTAATCGGTCTCCCATGGGGAACCTTGTCGAACGCCTTACTGAAGTCCATATAGATCACATCTACTGCTCTGCCCTCATCAATCTTCTTTGTTACTTCTTCAAAAAACTCAATCACGTTTGTGAGACATGATTTCCTACGCACAAAGCCATGTTGACTATCCCGAATCAGTCCTTGCCTTTCCAAATACATGTACATCCTGTCCCTCAGGATTCCCTCCAACAACTTGCCCACCACTGAGGTCAGGCTCACTGTCTATAGTTCCCTGGCTTGTCTTTACCGCCCTTCTTAAACAGTGGCACCACGTTTGCCAACCTCCAGTCTTCAGGCATTTCACCTGTGACTATCGACGATACAAATATCTCAGCAAGAGGCCCAGCAATCACTTCTTTAGCTTCCCACAGAGTTCCTGATCAGTTCCTGGGGATTTATCCACCTTTAACCGTTTCAAGACATTCAGCACTTCCTCCTCTGTAATCTGGACATTTTGCAAGGTGTCACCATCTATTTCCCTACAGTCTATATCTTCCATGTCCTTTTCCACAGTAAATACTGATGCAAAATATTCATTTAGTATCTCCCCCATTTTCTGTGGCTCCACACAAGGGCCACCTTGCTGATCTTTGAGGGGCCCTATTCTCTCCCTAGTTATCCTTTTGTCCTTAATATATTTGTAAAAACCCTTTGGATTCTCCTTAATTCTATTTGCCAAAGCTATCTTATGTCCCCATTTTGCCCTCCTGATTTCCCTCTTAAGTATACTCCTACTTCCTTTATACTCTTCTAAGGATTCACTCGATCTATCCTGTCCATACCTGACATATGCTTCCTTCTTTTTCTTAACCAAACCCTCAATTTCTTTAGTCATCCAGCATTCCCTATACCTACCAGCCTTCCCTTTCACCCTGACAGGGATATACTTTCTCTGAATTCTTGTTATCTCATTTCTGAAGGTTTCCCATTTTCCAGCCATCCCTTTACCTGCAAACATCTGCCTCCAATCAGCTTTCGAAAGTTCTTGCCTAATACCGTCAAAATTGGCCTTTCTCCAATTTAGAACTTCACCTTTTAGATCTGGTCTATCCTTTTCCATCACCATTTTAAAACGAATAGAATTATGGTAACTGGCCCCAAAGTGCTCCCCCATTGACACCTCATTCACCTGCCCTGCCTTATTTCCCAAGAGTAGGTCAAGTTTTGCACAGTCTCTAGTAGGTAAATTTAACTCCATACCATCTAGAAAGTGTCCTGATCGATCCTTTTTTGATCCAAAATGGATTACCTCACACTTGCTTTCATTGAACTCCATCTGCTACAGTTTTGCCCATTTACTTAGCCTATCAGTATCTCTTTGTAAATTTATTCTATCATCTACACTGTCTATAATGCCACCTAATTTTGTGTGTTGTCTTTCTATGCCATTAATTTTAAGAAGTACGTCAAACGAAAAAGATTAAAGTTGGAAAAGTACCTTGAGGTGCAATAACTACTGTTGCTATAACGTCCTTTAACATGAAACAAAATACCAGGGTGCTTCACACACAGACTTAATGGCATTGGACACTGAGTGAACCTGAATGCAAGGATTAGAGAGAAACAAAAAAAAAGTTAATACATTCCTTGAAAATAAGGTAGAAAGAGGGGTGGAAGCAAAGGGATTTAAGGAGTTTTGAAGACTAAGATTCAAGTTAATGAAACAGTAAGGCAACCAGAGGGAGTATTATCCAGTGTATGATTTATGTCAGCAATAAATTGGGTCAGAGCAAATAATCACTGCAGTAATGTATCCTAAAAAATGGACTATCCTCAGGAAGTTTAAACTTCTGACAGGCAATTACCTAGCATCTGGAACCCTCTAATAAAACTTCTCAACTGTGAGTTAGAGTCAGAGAATTCCAAGGATTCTGATTCACTTACCTGGACATTTATCCAAGAAACTGATTTGAGGGATTAATGCTGCTCTAATTCTTGGGGAACTATAAAACTGACCACTTCTGACACACCACTGAACCCTGTCCATGCCCCAACAATCCCCCAAACCTAACATCAACCAACTCTCGCCACACCCTGACACCAGCACTAAACCATAAGTAAGTGCTCACAGTGCAAATAAGGGCTTCACAGGCATGAAAGCATTGGATGACCATCAGGAAGACTAATAAGTGTGGGCAGTGTTGGAATCTCCTGTGGCTGCCCCCAACGCACACCTCGCCTGAAAAGTCCCCTTTCAAATAACCCCACTTAAAATGTGCTGGATACTGGTATCCAAGCACAACTGAGTATAGGAATAGGAAGACAGGTCAGATGAATGTGTGGCTAAAGGAATGGTAGGGGAGGGATTATTTGCTCTTGCCCAATAGGAGGAGGGCTTTAAATTTTTGGATAATTGAGACAGCTTCTGGGGTAGGTGAGACGTGCACAAGCTGCAATTGAACCAGAATGGATATAATATCCTTGTTAGGAAGATTGCTTGTGATGTTAGGGAGGTTTCAAACTAATTTGAAAGGGGGATGGGGCACAGAATAGATATGTCAGGAGCAAGGTTGAATCAGATATACAAGGAATGCCAGGGTAGAAAAGTAGACAGAGGAGATATGAACAGGATAAGGTACATGGGAGGTCTGGAAAGCTAAATTGTACCGATTTTAATGCAAGGAGCTTGACTGGTAAGGCAGATGAACCTAGAGCATTGATCATTTTGTGGGAACATGATATTATTGTAATCACTGAGACATGGTTGAATGTAGGACAGGACTAATATCTCAACGTTCTAGGGTATAGAAGTTTCTGGCACTATAAGGTAGGGAGGGGGGAGTAAGAGAGTTGGAAGCATTGCGTTATTGAGAAAGGAAACCATCACTGCAGTAATGAGGGAGGACATTGTAGAAAGAGTCTTCAAACAAGGATATCTCGGCAGAGTTTATGAATAAAAAGGGACAATTATTTTGTTGGGATTATACTAGAGTTCTCCCAACAATCAGTGTGAGATAGAGGAGCGGATATGTGAACAAATCACAGAAAAATGTGAGAGAAACAAGATTATAGTTATAGGGGAATTCAACTTTCCTTACATAATTGGGATCACCTTAGTATGAAAGGATAAGACAGGTTGGAATTTTGAAAGTGCATCCGGGAGAGCTCTTCTGTGCTAGCACGTGGATAGAGCCAGTAGACAGAGGCAGTGCTAGACCTAATCCTGAGGAATGAAGCCAGTAAATAGTTTAAGTTTCAATGGGTGAGCATTTTGGGGATAGTGACCATAAATCTGTATGTTTCCATGCCTTTATGGAAAGGGGTAAGGATAGTTCAGAAGTTATGTGTTTAAACTGGGGGAAGGCCAATTTCAATCAGTAGACAGCATCTGGCACACATAGATTGGGAGCAATGACTTGCAGGTTAGTTTATATTAGGTAAGTGGGAGTCTTTTAAAAGTAGTCTAGTGAGAATTCAGGGCCAATGTGTTCTGCGAAGAGTGAAAGGCAAGGGCAGCAGGTCCAGGGAACATCAGAGATGTCAAGGGATATCAAGAGTTTGGTAGAGAAAAAGAAGGAAGCATAAGTTACATAAAGTGCATTAAGAACAGGGGAGACCCTTTGAAAGTATAAGTTTGTTGGAGGTCATTTTAGAAAGGAAATTAGGAGGGCAAAGGGACCTCAAAATATCTTTGGCAGATGGGATCAAGGAAAATTCCAATGCTTCTTATAAGTATATAAAGAGAATTACAAAGATAGGGTGAGAAAGGCATTGTAGTCAGAGGGTTCAGTTTGGATGGTCGGTTCTAGGACAGATTAAGATTAATAAGGAGGAGGTATTACATGTTTTAGCAGGCTATAGGTGCATAAATCTCCAAGCCCTGATGAAATATGTCTCAGGCTGCTATGGGAGATAAGGCAGGAGATTGCTGGGACCCCGATGGATATATTTAATACTTCACTGGCCACAGGTGGAGTGCCAGATGACTGGAGGATAGCTAAAGTGGTTCTTTTGTTTAATAAGGGCATCAAGGTTAGGCCAAGTAATTACAGACAGTAAGTCTGATATCAATAGTAGTGAAATTATTGAGAATGTTCTGAAGGACAGGATTAATCAATACTTGAAAAGGCAGGGTTGACCATGGATAATCAGCATAGATTTGTTATAGGGTGATCCTATCTGACTAATTCAATTGAGTTTTTCTGAAAAGGTGACTAAATCAGTAAGAACTTTAATGAGGTCCCAAATGGAAGGCTGTTTCAAACGAGAAGATCTCATGAAATCCAAGGGAAGTTGGTAAACTAGATCCAAAACTGACTTACAAGTAGGAGGCATAGGTATTGGTGGAGAGTTGTTTATGTAATTGGAAACCTGTGACCCAGCAGTGTACCACAGGTATCGATCCTGGAACCCTTGCATTTGTTAATTACACTAACGACTTGGATGTGATGTAGAAAGTATAATTAGTAAGTTTGCAGATGACATAAAAATTGGTGGTGTTGTTAATACTAAGGAGGATGGTCTCAGACTTCAGTCTGATATTGATCAGCTGCTAAATTGGGCAGAGCATGGTAGGTGGAATTTAATCCTGATATGTATGAGGTGATGCATTTTGGGAAGTTTAATAAGGAAAGGACGTATACAGTGAATGATAGATCCCAAAAGAGTACTGAGGAACAAAGGACCTTGATGTATAAGTCCATAGATCCATAAAGTTGTCAGCAAGGTAGACAGGGTAGTGAAGAAGGCATACAGATTGGTGGCCTTCATTTGCCAGGGTGTAGAATATATGCACTATGACTGTGTGTCTCCTATATTTTATGAAACATTGGTTAGGCCACAGATGGAATACTACAGTTCTAGTCACCACATTACTGGAATGACATGATTGCATGAGGACAGCACAGAAAGCATTCACCTGGATGTTACTGGAGGAGGGGGAATGGTCTCGGTTATTGAGGGATGCTGGATAGGCTGGGTTTGTTTTCCTTGGAGCAGAGGAGGTTGAGGGGGACTCATTGAAGTATGCAAAAGTATGAGAGATATAGACAGAGAAATTTGTGAGAATCTGTTCCCCATGGCATATGTGTTTAAAACTGGAGGGAATAAGTTTAAGGTGAGGCACAAGTGATTTAGTGGAGATCTGAGAAATAACTTTTTCATCCAGAGGGTGGTCAAGATTTGTAACATGCTGCCTGAGAGGGTGGTGGAGGCAGATACTCTCACAACATTTAAGATGCATCGGATGAATAGTTAAAATGCAAGGTCACAGTAGACTATTGACCAAGTACAGGTAAATGGGATCAGTGTAGTTTGGTGTTTGTTGGTGGGCATAGACATGGTGGGCTGACGCACCTGTTTCTATGCTATATGACTCTGTAACTCTAAAACCACCCCCTCATCCATCAATCAGCCAGTAAACCCCTTGACCAACCTACCATTCCATCTCCTTACCCACTAGCCATCTTCTCCCACCCACACCTGCCACCTTGGGCCCTTATCTAACTACTATCATACCCCATCACTCTAACTTATGTGCCAGCTTACCTAGCCCTTTTCACCATAACACCTCATCCACTTGTCATCCTGCCTCCCACATCTACCTGCCAGCTTCACTCCCCTACACTCTGTAATCCTGTTCCCTCACCTACTTACCAATCACCTTAATCTCCTACTCACTTAACTTACCCACAAATCTCTTTGTGACATTTTAGTAAGGTTTCGGGACAATTGAACTCTTCTCCTAAAACAATATGGCTGTTAGTGCTGTAAAAAGGGAGCACAGCTTGGCTTTCCTTCTTGATCCTACACTACAATATTTCAGCTGGATTGCAGCTACACTACATATTCCTGAAGCCCCCAACAATGGAGGCTAGGATCAGAAATGTATACTACACATGCAGAGTAAGAAAAAAGTTAGACTATGAGCATACAGATGGCATAACAACACATCCAGTTTATCTGAGCTGTTTTCTGAGTTTTGAAGTGAATTTTGTCAGAATTTAGACTCATAATGCCTCAAATCACATTATGTAAAATAAGGTTTCAGATGTTCTCTGTTATAGCTTTCAGATAAACAACTGCTTATGCAGCGTGAGCAATTAGAAAATTATATAATGGTGTTCCACTTCTCTCACTTTTTGTGAAATTGAATTAACAGATCAAAATTCAACCACAGTTGGAAACGTCTGAAGCATAGCTGAAAACCTGTGATAAAAGATCACACTAATCCTAATTAGTCAGTTGACCAATTTTATTGAAGAAGTACTGGAAAGAGAAATAATTAAGTAAATACAGTAGTACCAAGTCATCATCGTCATCAGTAGAACATGGATAAAGGTGCCTTATAAAAGTTAAAAAAAAACAGTCCCTTGACCTGAGGGAAATCTTAAATGATCAGAGTCACAGAAAAGTTTGTGAGACAACAATTTGTTCTAGAACTTTTGGACAGCAGGGCCAATTTTAACTCTGTGCAAATGGATGTATTTTGATCAAGTTAAGATAACCCCCTGAAGATGTTGAAACTCAAATTGGCATAATAGCAGTGAATCTGATGAGTGTCCTGTCATGCAAATTGATATTGTTCCCTGAACCATCAGTGGTAAAAATAGAAAATAGGAGGAGAAGGTGATTCAGCTCTTCGTGGTAAAAACAATGACTGCAGATGCTGGAAACCAGATTCTGGATTAGTGGTGCTGGAAGAGCACAGCAATTCAGGCAGCATCCGACGAGTAGCAAAATCGACGTTTCGGGCAAAAGCCCTTCATCAGGAATAAAGGCAGAGAGGCTGAAGCGTGGAGAGATAAGCTAGAGGAGGGTGGGGGTGGGGAGAAAGTAGCATAGAGTACAATAGGTGAGTGGAGGAGGAGATGAAGGTGATAGGTCAGGGAGGAGAGGGTGGAGTGGATAGGTGGAAAAGGAGCTAGGCAGGTCGGACAAGTCCGGACAGGTCAAGGGGACAGTGCGGGCTGGAAGTTTGAAACTAGGATGAGGTGGGGGAAGGGGAAATGAGGAAACTGTTGAAGTCCACATTGATGCCCTGGGGTTGAAGTGTTCCGAGGCGGAAGATGAGGCGTTCTTCCTCCAGGTGTCTGGTGGTGAGGGAGCGGCGGTGAAGGAGGCCCAGGACCTCCATGTCCTCGGCAGAGTGGGAGGGGGAGTTGAAATGTTGGGCCACGGGGCGGTTTGGTTGATTGGTGCGGGTGTCTCGGAGATGTTCCCTAAAGCGCTCTGCTAGGAGGCGCCCAGTCTCCCCAATGTAGAGGAGACCACATCGGGAGCAACGGATACAATAAATGATATTAGTGGATGTGCAGGTAAAACTTTGATGGATGTGGAAGGTTCCTTTAGGGCCTTGGATAGAGGTGAGGGAGGAGGTGTGGGCACAGGTTTTACAGTTCCTGCGATGGCAGGGGAAAGTGCCAGGATGGGAGGGTGGGTCGTAGGGGGGCGTGGACCTGACCAGGTAGTCACGGAGGGTACGGTCTTTGCGGAAGGCGGAAAGGAGTGGGGAGGGAAATATATCCCTGGTGGTGGGGTCTTTTTGGAGGTGGCGGAAATGTCGGCGGATGATTTGGTTTATGCGAAGGTTGGTAGGGTGGAAGATGAGCACCAGGGGCGTTCTGTCCTTGTTACGGTTGGAGGGGTGGGGTCTGAGGGGGGAGGTGCGGGATGTGGACGAGATGCGTTGGAGGGCATCTTTAACCACTTGGGAAGGGAAATTGCGGTCTCCCTCCCCTTCCTGGACCATCTCTGACACCTCCCTCCCCTTCCTGGACCATCTCTGACACCTCCCTCCCCTTCCTAGACCATCTCTGACACTTCTCTCCCCTTCCTGGACCATCTCTGACACCTCCCTCCCCTTCCTGGACCTCTCCATCTCCATTAGGGACGACCGACTTGACACTGACATTTCTTACAAACCCACCGACTCCCACAGCTACCTGGATTACACCTCTTCCCACACTACCTCTTGCAAAAATGCCATCCCGTATTCCCAATTCCTCTGCCTCCGCCGTATCTGTTCCCAGGAGGACCAGTTCCGCCATAGAACACACCAGATGGCCTCCTTCTTTAGAGACCGCAGGAACTGTAAAACCTGTGCCCACATCTCCTCCCTCACCTCTATCCAAGGCCCTAAAGGAGCCTTCCACATCCATCAAAGTTTTACCTGCACATCCACCAATATCATTTATTGTATACGTTGCTCCCGATGCGGTCTCCTCTACATTGGGGAGACTGGACGCCTCCTAGCAGAGCGCTTTAGGGAACATCTCCGAGACACCCGCACCAATCAACCAAACCGCCCCGTGGCCCAACATTTCAACTCCCCCTCCCACTCTGCCGAGGACATGGAGGTCCTGGGCCTCCTTCACCGCCGCTCCCTCACCACCAGACACCTGGAGGAAGAACGCCTCAACTTCCGCCTCGGAACACTTCAACCCCAGGGCATCAATGTGGACTTCAACAGTTTCCTCATTTCCCCTTCCCCCACCTCATCCTAGTTTCAAACTTCCAGCCCGCACTGTCCCCTTGACCTGTCCGGACTTGTCCGACCTGCCTAGCTCCTTTTCCACCTATCCACTCCACCCTCTCCTCCCTGACCTATCACCTTCATCTCCTCCCCCACTCACCTATTGTACTCTATGCTACTTTCTCCCCACCCCCCACCCTCCTCTAGCTTATCTCTCCACGCTTCAGGCTCTCTGCCTTTATTCCTGATGAAGGGCTTTTGCCCGAAACGTCGATTTTGCTGCTCGTCGGATGCTGCCTGAACTGCTGTGCTCTTCCAGCAGCACTGATTCAGCTCTTCGTGCCTGCTCCACTTTTCAATATGATCATGGTTGATCATCCAACTTAATACCCTCTTTCCTCCATATCTTTTGGTCCCTTTAGCTCTAAGGAGTATGTCCACCTCCTTGAACATGTTCAATGTTTTGGCCTCAACCCTATTCTGTGGCAGAGAATTCCACAGGTTCACCACTCTCTGATAAAGACATTTCTCAACAAATTTGTCCAGAAGACCTGTTCCATGTCATGAGACTGTAACCCCTCGTTCTGAGTCTGGACTCCCTGGTCATCAGGAACATCCTTCCCACATTTACACACTATAGTCCTCGTAGAATTTTATAGATTATTATGAGATTCCGCCCCTAACCCCCACTCAACTTCTTCTAAATTCTAATGAATACAATCCTACCTGATCCAGTTTCTCTGTGTACATTAGTCTTGCCATCACATGAATGAGTCTGGGAAATCCCACCATAGCCAGAATATCCTTCCATGGATAAGGAGACTAAAACAGCACATGATACTCCAGGTGTGTTTCCCCAATGCCCTGTACAATTGCAGAAAGACATCCCTGCTCCTGTACTCAAATTCTCTCACTACTAGGGCGAACATACCATTTGCCTTCTTCAATGACTGCTGCACCTGTATGCTTAGTTTTAGCAACTGTAAAGGTCTCATTGCATCTCTCTGTATCCCAATCCATTGCCTTTCAGATAATAATTTGCCACCTGCTTTTGCAACCAAAGTGGATAATCTCCTATTTATTCACATTATACATTATCAGTTGATTGGATGCTGGTTTGTGAGGCAGAGTTATGTAACAGTGTGGGATCAATTCCCACAACTGACTGAGGGTACCACAAATGATTCTCCTTTGAACCTCTCCCCTCAACTGAGATGTGGTGACCGTCGGGATAGCCCACCACCAGTTGCCTGTCTTTGGTGAGAGAGCAACCCTATAATTCAGCAGGCTGTGACGACTTTACCTTTTGCCTCATCTGCCATGAATTTTCCCACTCACTCAACTTGACCAAACCACACTTGAGGCATCTCTACATTCTCCTCACAGCTCACCATGCCACCCAGACATGTGTCATCAGCAAATTTGGAGTTACTACATTTAATTTCCTCATTTAAATCATTAAAATCATTCAAAAAACATTTCATATATAGTTGATTATTTTATGGATGAATTCCATGACTTGCAATGCACATATATTTTTGATTATGACAATTGCCTTCTATGAGCTTTTGCAATATACTGTCACATATTTTCTTTGTAGAATAGCCTGGACCATCTTGGATCCTGAGCACTAATGAAGCACACACCACAAACCACAATATCAAGTAGTAGCCAAGATAGATACACCATAATTTTGTAAATCCTTAGCACAGGAATGCTCATTTCAAGACAGATAATGCTAGAAATTCACTAGCTCAGGATCATTTAGAGAGATCAGGAAAGGATCAAAGTCTAGACCTAATGATAGGAAGATTAACTCGTCACTCCTCAATATAAAAAAAAGATATGGGAGCATAAAAACATGAATAACACCATGTCACCAGTTACACTTAAATGATTGCAAAGTTGTGTAAGATGGATCGATCTCTCTCAGAAGCAAACCAGCTTATATCTGGTATTCTTGGTGTTTTACCGTAGCTTCTTTGAATTCACAGTGAAAGAAGTAATAAGCCTAAAGTGTAGAAAAAAAGTAATATTTTAAGTTGATACAGAAGATTCCTTTAATTGTAGTGATTGGCAATCTTTCTTAATAGGGAGAGTCTGAATAGGCTGAGGCTATATTCCCTGGAACATCAGAAGCTAAAAGGTGACCTTATAGAGGTTTATAAAATCACAAGGGGCATGGATAAGGTAAATTGACAAGATCTTTTCCCTGGGCTAGTCCAGAACTAGAGGGCATAGGTGTAGGGTGAGAGGGGAAAAATTTAAAACAAACCTACAGGGCAACTTTTCCACACAGAGGATGGTGCGTATATGAAATGAGCTGCCAGAGGAAGTGGTGGAGGCTAGTACAGTTACAGCATTTAAAAGGTATCTGCATGGATGTATGAATAGGAAGAGTTTAGAAGAATGTGGGCCAAGTGCCGGCAAATGGGATGAGATTAGTTTAGGATATGTGGTTGGCATGAATGAGTTGGACCACAGGGTCTGTTTTTGTGTTGTACATCTCTATGATGCTATAACTTGCTTACCATGCTCTTCTTCTGACCAGCATTCTAACCACGTTCCTCTGCTGGTGTTTGAAAAGAGCACAGCCCAGTACAATCAATTTCCTAATGGAAATTTACATTTTTGCAAATGCTACAAGTAACCAGAAATTAAATTGTGTTGAAACTTTATTGAGCTTCATCCAAATCCGTACACCAATTAATCAGCTCATTTATGATATTGTTGCATAAAAATAAAAGTTCAAATTTAGCTGTCAGCTTGAGAACTCTTGTGTTGATTTTTTGCTCTCCTTTGGGAACTGGCTCAGAGAAGAGAGGCTTGGTAAAAATGGGACAGGAAGGTGGCACATGGCATGTCTTCTATCTTCCCAATGCCATAGCATTTTGCTGGCGCAGGCATTTTGCTGGTGGTTGGAGAACACTCCACCATGTAAGGAGGCCATCCAGTAAAATCTGACAACCTGTCAACAGGCTGCAGGGGACATATCCTTTCTAAGTACGCTTTGGTGCACAGGAACCAACCCAGTGGCAAAGGCCATGCCCACAGTAACAGTGCCACCCACCCTCAGTAAACCAACACTCAACCCTCTCTGCCCTCCAACTATCTGGGACCTGTCTGATTGATCTTGGTGCTCTCAGACCCAATTTGCCTGAAGTTGAGGGCACCTGGCCATCAATGTGCTATAATCCTGTAGTTGCAACCCAGCATTGTCCCTTTGGCATTGCTGACCTGCCAAACCTCTAATTGAGCTGACAGTTCATGGGAGTGGGCTGCTGTCCTTAATAGGGAGTACAGCCATGGTGACAGCCACCTAATGGGCTGTCAGCAATAAATTGCAGCCCCAGGTTCCACTACTCATTAGAACAATCCTGTCACACCCCACAACTCACATTTTCAGGTTAAATGGTATTCTCCCTACTGTCTACATAAAATTCAAACCCTCTACCTGTGTGAAACAGGTGGTCTTAGTAGCATTTACAGGCTTACGTTTAATGCTGCTATCTTTCAGATGAGATGTTAATCTGAAGAACCATCTGCCCTCTCATGGGAATGCAAAAGATCCCATGGCAGTATTTGAAACTAAAACGGGGAGTTCTCTCAGTTGCCTGCTCAATATCTATCCCTTGAAAACAAAACTGACTCAGACAGTAACTCAGTTACAACTTTGTTGGTTTGGAATAAATAAGTTAATTCAATTTGTGTATAATGCATCATCTCCCATTGTGCAATAGATGTCAATTAATCTGCTTAAAAGAACATGGTTTTCATTGTTAAAATAAGTCAGCAAAATGTAAAATATATAAAAATAAACATCCCCACACGGTTCTTACTGGTCAAAAGCAAAATGTTTTCCATTACTTGGCAACCTCATCCAAAGGATAACTCACTCTCAATTTTATGAACATTTTACCCAACATGAAACATTAATCTGTCTTTTAAAAAGTAGCTAATTGACCTGCATTGTCTTAGCATAATTGTTTAAATTTTATTCTTTCTGTTTGCAGTATTTCTTTTACTGGACATGATAATGAAGGACATCATAATGAAGAAAGGTCTGCAGAACTTGCACTTTGCTCCTTTAAAAGCACCCATTTAAATTTATTGGGTCACTTCAGCTATGTGTTGTTTATGACACACATTCATCATGAAAGTAATAGTCAAGAGGTGAACTTTTATTTTTAATGTTTCCAGAATATATCTGATTTTCAATTTTTCGTCCAGTGAGTTTAATATTTTAAATGCTTCAAAATCTGAAGAGCTCCCTATCTACACAATCCCAATTTCCAAAGGCTTGCCTTTGATTTTAGGATGATTTGATTAATTAAAACAAAGAGTTTCATGGAGAACAGCAAGGTTAAGGCACCATGATCACTGTCAATAAGGATTATACTTTCTTAATCAAAAAACATGATTTAATTACAAGATGATGCTGTTGACTTGCTAAATCCAATCTGTATTCCTCTGACAAAATATGCTGATCTTGGTTCGTCTTAACAGTGGCTAAATCTTTTCTGTCACTAGGTTGTTTAACCCATTGAAAACTTTAAGTGAAGCAATTGAAACCGTTGCATTTTATACTTGGATAATGGATCATCTGAACATGTAGGCAATAGTGAGGACTGCAGATGCTGGAAACCAGAGTTTAGATCAGAATGGTGCTGGACATGTATTTGATGTAAATTTGTGTACTGTACAGCCAGAAGAAAACAATTTACCACAAGCTACTCACACAGTTATCAATCAGAAACTATTTTTGAATAAATGCAGATTTCGGTTATTTACTTATCATTAAATTGTGATTAGACATCAGCAACAACTTAAGTTTCTTTGATTTTTAAAAATTTATTCTGGGGATGTGGGTGTCATGGGCTAGGTCAGCATATATTGTCCATCCCTTCTTGTCCTTGAGAAGGTGATGGTGAACTGCACTCTGGAACCAGTGTAGATACACCCACAATGCTGTTCGAGAGGAGTTCCAGGATTTTGACCCAGCTCTTTTCAGTTGCTATAAGATTCAGGTTATAAAAGAATGCAATTTGAATAACAGGAAACATAGTCCTTACTTTTATATATTGCTTATATTTATAAATGGATCAACTTTTAACTATTTCATTGCTGCAGCCTAATTGTGTACAGGATTGATTTCCTTCACATAAAGTTCAACAGAAATGTGTTTAAATATCTGTTCACAGCTAAGCTCAACTGATCCATTTTCCACAGAAGTCAAACTGTTGGAAACAAACCAGGAAAAGGATTTCTTCATGCAAACAAAAGAATTTCTCATTTCAAAGCTCGTTGTTGTTCCCAAGGCAGATTTTAAAAGATCAACACAGTGCAGCCTCACTGTAGGTAATATAAAGGTCATACTGAGTGCGATTACAGCTGCTTAAAAACCATATGAAATATTAAAAAATCTCTTTGACAGGCTTATTTCAGAAAAAGCGATTTTTATAAATTCAGAATTAATCAGTTGAAACTTGTGTAAGTATACTAATACTGCTCCATAATGAACATGGCTCTGTTGAACAACACTTGTGGTTTTTGATTAAGGTGAAGGATTGAGAAAACAGATCGACTGGGGAGGCACTACTTCAGTCCACACTCGTATTTAGCCACACAAATTCATTTTCAAAAAAATTGTAACAGATGACTTTTGAATAAAAGCAGTTATCCTCCTCAAGGATTACCTCTGTCTACAATGACCAGATACACCAACGTACTTGGAACCGTCTCAGGTTTTGCATGAAATGTCTCAGTGTCCCAATGATTTGTGTATCAAATTGTGCATTCACGTTGTATGAAACATCCCAGTTTGCAGCTTTCCCCTCTTCACATAAACATTTCACCTTTTAAAACATCATCAACATCTCTTCACTTGCCCTACTCCTTTACCTCATGCTGCAGTGCCCCCTGGGAATCAGAATGTTGCAATCTTTAAGTCGCTGTCCCAAGACACATGCACATGCCCAACTATCTTCCTAACCATAATCCGGGGCCAGAGGAAGTATGGTTTTGCAAAAATGATCCTCACCGTGAAGGATGGTTGTAATTATGAAACTCTTGTGTTCTTTCACCTGTTTTCCAGTACAGTCTGTATTTTTCCCATCATGTCCCACACAGGAAAATAAATTCTAAAATAGCTTTTCCAGTGGCAAAAAGCTATGTCCATAGCCATAATCTACCCTAAAACGTCTATGGTCTGTGAGATCATGCATTTGAACTAGTTAATCAATAGAGGTCAAGTTTGACTCCAGGCAATGCAATTCCTCTGAGCGTTTTCTGCACCATCTAGTTTAGAAGGTGGTGATGATAATAGCTTATTCTTAAGATAGATACTCTTTTCAATGCTTTAGTTATTCAAGGCCACATTGTCTCTCTCAAGGCTAAGTGGATGTGAAGATGACTGGCAATGGTAAGGGCTAATCACAAAGATCTAAGTGGAGCATGACACAGAAATAGACTGCTAGGCAAGTTAGATCCAAAAGTTAAAGGAACTTTCAATCAATGTCTTAATAGGGTTGCCAACTCTGGCTGGCAATTATCCAGAAGAAGGCATCACATGACCTACATGTGTGAAATCACTAACCTATCTCCCAAAGCTTTACTATATATTCTGGTGTTGACCTTTGGAAATCTGGTTAACTTATCTGTGTCACATCATATGGCTATTTTCTTAGTCTGAGCTACTCAGTCCACTATTACATTCTTTGCTTGCCTCAGTCAGCACTGGATCTTTACTCAGAATTGAAGTTCAAGTTTCTGAACTCCCCTGCATATTGAGTAGATGCTTCAGCACTGATTGAATTATACCATGAGACCCCACCACAGTGTCTGATCTGCTGTACTGTTGCTTAAATTTAAAAGTAACTTCAATCATTTTACAGCACTCTTCTGCTCTAGTTTCTTGCCATGATTGCAACTGGCCTAGTGGTCCTTCCAGTTTTTAAACTTTAGACTATACCTTGCCAATGATTCACTAGCTTGGGCCAGAGTACATTTCTATAGTACTTATTGGCAATCTCCAACTCAGTAGCCAAATTTGAGCTCATTTATATACCACTTTCAATTCTCTTGTCTTCCACGTACGAAAATGGCAAACAAAGATTTGGGGCGTGGGGTCTCTGTAGAAACAGAGACAGTTATAGGAATAAGTTGGAGATTTTACAGTGGGACGTCATAGTAAACAGGACAGCTTGGGAGCTACAGAAATGGTAGGAGGAATTCAATAGGTCACAGTATGGTGAAGAGGAAGGACCAACAAGAATTTTCAAAGTCGTGGGCTCTATGGGTGTAGCTGGAGCTTTAATATTTGTAGAATGAGGCTCCATGTAAATGGAGGGAAGCTGAAAGATCATAGGGGCTGCAGAGACAGCAACACAAAAGTGAAGCTGAGGGATGGAGATTAATTTATGTGCCACAGGCAAAGTCTACAAGTTACTCACACTGCCATGAAGTTGGAACCTTGCTACATCAAATCAAGATCAGCTGCTCAAAAACTACACAAAATGGCTGATGCTGCATGCAGTGAGGGTGGACATTTTCTTCAGGGGCAGCATAATTTTGTTGAAGAATTTGAGGCCCTGCTGGAGGCAATTACAGTAATCTTGCATCCATTGATTCAGTAATGCCACCTATCTGGCTTCAAGTTAAACTTCATCAACTGATCAATCATTGTCCAAGAGTGCACATCAAAACTTTCGGCATCAAGCAATTATGTCTCACTGAACTATAAACATACAAAGACATCGTGTGTGATATGGAAGGGAGCCTTTACTTTGAATGGGCAAAGTGTGGGGCTAGCATGTTGGCTTACAGTCAGAATTCTACTCTCAGTGTGGCATGAAAACTTTGGTTATGCAACATAGAATACCTGAGAGTTACTTATGTAGGCCTGATAATGACCTTGCTGTGTAGCCTTCATGCTGTACTGAGGTTTAATTGTGATGGATGTGAGAGCTCAGAAGTTCCTTTATTAAAATTGCATTATCTTACAGTCTTACAGATTATCTTTTCATTGATTGCACATGGAAGTACTTGCCACCACCGGAACCTTCTGCTGTTCATACTGCTGCACCATATTTAAAGCCCACTGCGCATCGTCACATTGTGATGTGTGACTGTTGTTACCAAACACAGGGCTCAGAGAATAAGTAAGCTTGCTCCCAAGTTTATGGATAAGAACCTGGAATGTTGGTAAACAGGGTGGTAGAGATAACTTTAACTGGAGTCCTTGCGGCCTTGGTGTAACTACTAAGATAACATTGAAGGATACAGTGATTGTCCACAAATCAGTATGACAGTGATAATATTGGTGGCCTCCTCCACCCTGTGATCCAGCTTACTGAGCCAGATGTTCTGACATCACGTCAATGTCTCAACCTTAACAGTTGTGCTACTCTCTGGCCAAATCCAGAATTTTCTCTTCGTAGGGAGTGAGAAGCTTCATGTCTGCTAGGCCACATCCTCTGCTGGTCTTGAAACATCCTGGATTGATTGTGGTGCAATTTCTCCTGCAGTGAGACAAAGAGAGGGATTGATTATGATGGAACATGATATAAGAGCAGTTAGTGGTGTTGCATGAGCAGGAGAGATAGTGAGATGCCACAGGTGGGTGAGTGGGGAGCACAGAGGACAGTAAGAGTTAGTTGTCCTGGAGAAGGGGAGGCGTTGTATGTACATGATGCATGCAGTAGTGAGGGTTTTAGTCCGTGAACCTGCATGAGATGTATGTGCAATGACAGAGTTAAAGTGAGTGTTCATCCTATGCATGCGTAATAGCAGAGAGAGAATGCTTACAGTTACCCTTGTGGAGAATAAAACATCAATGACCTTAGTCCTGCACTATTGCGAGTCTCCTTCACCCAGGACACTGCATTGATCCAAACAGCATTCTGTGTTGCAGCTGGTTATATTTGATGGCATGGCCTCGTGGAGCAATAAGTTGAATAAAGGACAACGCTCCTCTTTACAACCCTGTCCACCAACAATCCAGGTCCCTATCCATAAATTTGGATTATGGATAAGCTTACTTGTCTTGTGAGCCCTGTGTTTGGTAACAACAGTCACACACACACCACAGTGTGAGGTCTGTGCAGTGGGCTTTAAATATGGTGCAGCAGTATGAACAGTAGAAAGTCCCAGCAATGGTAATAATCGTAACAAAGTAGATTATTATCATAATTATTACCATAATCATAAATGATTATGATGTCATAGGCATCACAGAGATGTGGTTGCAGGGGGTTCAGGACTGGCAGTTAAATATCCAAGAATTTACAACTTATCGAAAAGACAGGGAGGTGGGCAGGGAGCGTGGGGTTGCCTTGTTAGTTAAGAATGAAATTAAATCTATGGCACTGAATGACATAGGGTCGAATGATGTGGACTCTGTGTGGGTGGAGTTGAGGAGCCACAAAGGCAAAAAAACCATAATGGAGTTATGTACAGACCTCCTAACAGTGGTCAGGACCAGGGGTGCAAGATGTACCAGGAAATAGATAGCGCATGTCAGAAAGGTAAGGCCACTGTGATCATGGGGGACTTTTATGCAAATAGACTGGGTGAATAATGTTGCCAGTGGACCCAAAGAAAGGGAATTCATGGAATGCTTACAGGATGGCTTTTTGGAACAGCTTGTGATGTTAATAGCCTGCTCCCCACAAGGGAGCAGACTATTCTGGATTTAGTGCTATTTAATGAGCCAGACTTTATAAAAGATCTTAAAGTAATGGAACACTTAAGAGACAGCGATCATAATATGGTAGAGTTCAGTTTGCAGTTTGAAAGAGAGAAGGCAAAATCGGATGTAATGGTGTTACAGTTAAATAAAGGTAATTCCAGGGGCATGAGAGAGAAACTGATGAAAATTGACTTTAAGCAAAGCCTAGTGGGGAAGATAGTAGAACAACAATGGCAGGAGATTCTGGATGTAATTGAGGACACAGTACAGAAGTTCATCCCAAAGAAAAGAAAGATTATCCGGGGTGGGGGGGAATAGATCGCCATGGCTGACAAAGGAGGTCAGGAAATGTATCAAAGAAAAAGAGAGAGCCTATAAAGTGGCCAAGAGCACTGGGAAATCAGAAGATTGGGAAGACAACTAAAAACAAACAGAAAATAACAAAGAGAGAAATAAGGAAGGGGTGGATAAAATGTGAAGGTAAGCTAGCCAGTAATATTAGAAATGATAGTAAACGTTTCTTTCAATACATAAGAAACAAACGAGAGGCTGCTCCAAACTGATTCAGGAAGGCTAGTGATGGGAGATAAGGAAATAGCTGAAGAACTTAATAAGTATGTTGTGAGGAGATGCAAGATGGTGGCGAGCCAGTTAATCTGAGTCTGCGGAGCTCTGCCCAAGACCCAGGCAAAGTGGGGTACCCACCCTCACCTCACCTGCTAAATTGTTTAAAATAGTTTTTTTCCCAGCAGCTTTGGTCATTCTGCATCAAACTTTAGCAGTTTGATGCTTTTTAAAATGGCCAAAGGGAAAGGTTCTCAAAGTTCATAACAGGCAGAGACTCCCCACCCACCTCACCCCGCAGCAACAGAGACGTCCACGGCCATCCTAGGGGACTTACTCTGAGAGAAGATTGTTGCGTCCATTGAAGAGACCCGGTCCAGGTGGGAGTCGATCTCGGTCATGCTGCAGAAGCATGACCAAGAGATTGAGAAACTCGGGCAGTGTGTTGGAAGGGGGGGGGGGTGCAGAGCCACGGGCCGTGGCCTCCAAGACCACTGCTGAGTCATCCATGGGTCAGATCCGGGCTCTGGAATGTTGAGTCCAGACCTTAAAGAAGCATATCTTCGACCTCGATTTTCGAGGTCGTCGGAAAAATATTCAGTTGCTGGGCCTTCCCGAACAGGAGGAGGAAGGCCAGCTTGTTGATTTTTTGGAGCAATGGCTCCACAGCTGTTGAAACTGGAATCAGAGCTGGGCTGAGTGCGGGTTGAGCAGGCCCATCTGGTTGCTGTGCGCAGGCCTGGGTCAGACCAGCACCCTTGCTCGGTCTTGGTTCAACTTCAACATTACAGGAAAAAAAACGAATGCTGCTGGAGGCCTCCAGAATCTTGGGAAAGAATTCCCATGCCATGATATACAGGACTCCAAAATAATGTTCCAGAACTTTTCTCCGGTTGTGGTTCGCAAGAGGAAGGCATTTGATGAGGGATCTGAGGGATTTAAATATGCAATATTCTATGCAATATCCAGCAACGCTGCACTTCAGTCATGGAGGATCTGTATATAACTTCGGGTCACCGGAAAAAGTAAAAGAATTCCTGGATGTTCTCAAATGGACTGCGCGACTTGAACTGTATGGATAATGACTTTATTCTGCCCCCCTTTTGTTTTTTTCTCCTTTCTCCCGCTTTCTCTTCTCCATCCTTCCTTGGGGCGGGGGGGGGGGGAAGGGGTGGAACTCATTCTTTATCCTTTCTTTGGACTCTTATCTATAAGGCGCATGGTGTATTCAATTATTGGGGGATGTTTCTGAGTTTTTTTTTTGGTTGCTTAATACTTGCTGCGATTGTTCTTTTGTAATTTTATATATTTTTATATTATGCTGTTTTACTAAGTGTACTAGGTAATAATGTGGGGGGGATGAGTGGGTCACCCATTTTTAACTCCTGTTTTATAAGATATTGGCATTTATTTATTCTACTTTGTAATGTCTGGGCCGAGGGCATGGCTCTAGCTGGGAGATGTTATGGTGGGAGTATTAGAAGTTAGTAGTGCCTACTGTGAACAAGGGGGAAAGTCTCCTTTTAAATATGCTTTATGTTTTTTTTAGGAGTAGTTCTTAGCTGTTTTGATTTAGTTGTTTTAAGGGGTTGTTTTATATGTGAATTGTTTTTGGTTTTTATTCAATGTCTTTTGGGTGAGGCTCTTCCTCCTGGGGGGTCTCGGGCTTACTTGGACGATTATGGCTAGTCATTTGTTTAGATAGTGCACCTGGAATGTCAAGGGGAGCCACTCACCAATCAAAAGGAAAAAGATATTTTCAAGTCTTAAAAAAGAAAGTGTTGATGTAGCCCTTCTATAGGAGACACATCTACTCGATAAGGAGCATTTGAAGCTGCAACAGGGTGAATTTGGCCAGGTGTTCTTTTCGTCTTCAGCTCAAAAAGTAGGGGAGTGACCATTCTTATTTGGAAGAATCTTCCCTTCCAAATGCTAAGCCAGAAAAAAGATGAGTCTGAATGGTATATATTAATTATTGCCCTAATATATGGAGAAGAATACAGGATTTTTAATCTTTATTGCCCCCCCCCCCCCCCCCCAGCTCACCCTATTAAATTTGTAACAGAAGCATTCTCCAAGTTGATTGTTCTCGGGATACGCCACACAATTATAGGAGGAGATTTTAATTGTATCATTGACCCAGAGGTGAACAGGATACCTAGAAGCTTTGCTGGCATATCTTTGAGATCTAGGCAATTGGCGGATCTGAATAGGGAGTTGGGGCTGGTAGATGTCTGGAGGTGTTTTCACCCTGAGGGTAGAGACTTTACTTTTTATTCTAATCCACAAAGTGCCATACTAGAATCAATATTTTTTTGTCCCTTTGACCTTTTTGAACTCAACATTGTTTTGTAAAATAGGTAATATAACTATTTCCAACCATGCCGCAGTATGTATGGAAGTTAAGACTAGTGATGATGAGATAGGTTCCCAACATTGGCATATGGACCCTTTCCTATTGAAGGATAGTAAGTTCATAAAATATTTCTCGCAGGAATTTAAAACCTTCTGGGATATCAACTCAGGCACGGCCAGTTACTCTTTGGTGATGTGGAAGACTACTAAGGCATACACGCGAGGCTTGATTATTTCATATTCTGTGACCTGGAAAAGACAAAAGGGAGAACAATAGTGTCTGCTTGAGACTCACCTGAAGGCGGCTGAGCCAGCGTATGTTGATAGGCCCTCCATTACTAGCCTCAGGGCTACTTTGAATACCACACTTACTCAAGCAGCAAAGAGGGAGATATTATTTGCAAAGCAGAGATTATTTGAATACGGCGACAAGCCTGGTAGGTATCTAGCATACCTTGCCAAAAGAAAAAGACTCCCTAATCCATTACGTATATTAGAGAGAGTGCTAGTACTGTGATTTGTGATCGTAAGAAGATCAATGCAGCCTTGAAAAAGTTCTACTTCGAATTGTATAAGTCGCAGGACTGTGAGGATAGAACGAGGAAGATGGAGTCTTTTTTTTAAGAATCTGGCCCTCCCGGGCCTAACCTCAGAGCAGGTGTCATTCTTGAATGCCCCCCGGAAACCCAGGAAGTACAGGAGGTGGTGAGGCAGCTCCAGATCAGCAAAGCACCCGGACCAGACGGATTCCAGGCTGACCCTAATATAACGGCTCCGGAGGTTGGATCGGGCAAGCACAAAATCACTCTCTATGCGGATGACATCCTCCTTTTCTTAAATGATCCATTGACATCCATACCCCGTTTAATTCAAGTGGTTAACTTATTTGGTATGTTCTCAGGTTACAAAATCAATTTTATGAAATCGGAGGCCATGCCGCTGGGAGGTCTTGCCAGCATATCCAATTTTCCAGATGGATCCCGTTTCCCCTTTCAATTTCCATCCCCAATTCTTGACTCCAGGTTTATATAACCGTTCCATATCCTTCAACACCTTATTACATAGTAAGTGGTAGAGAGTCCTGACCAAGGGCGAACCCATCGGCCGAAGCACTCTCCGTTCAATATCTGATTTATAAGGATTAATTATCAATGTGGCCTTCTTTTGTATGAAATCTCGTATTTGAAAATATCGAAAAAGGTCCTTGCTCGGCAGCCCAAACTTCTGACGCAGCTGTTCGAAGGACATCATGACCTCCCCATCGAACAGATCTCCTAAACAGGAGATACCTCGGGTCTCCCAAATTTTGAATAAAGCATCCGTCAGCCCTGGCTGGAATCCCAACTTTCCCACTATAGGGGTGTAAGGGAAAGTTTTTTTGTAGATTACCCTCATCCTGTCACATTATCCTCCAAGCTTTGATTGTATTTAATACAATAGGATTTTTACAATGATCCATAATAACTCTCATCTTGTCCATAAATAGTAGATTGATGAGGGGACATTTTGCTTGGGAGGCCTCAATATCCAACCAGATTGATTGTGGGTCACAAGAGACCCAATCAGCTATGTAAGATAATAGAGAGCTCGATTGGTACCTCCTGAAATCCGGAAAATCCAGCCCACCCCTTACTTGTGGAAGCTACAGCTTTTCTAATTTAATTCAATTGCAGATACTTCATAGGGCTCACGGACACCTGAGCGACTTGCAAAGTTCAAGGCAGGAGCATTGCCAACTTCTAAATGCCAAATAGAAGTTGGTACTCTCACACATTGTCTGTGGACATGCCATAAGATCCGCAGATACTGGGACGGTGTAGCGAATGCCTTGGCAAAGATTCTGGGTACAGTGTCTCTACTATTGGGCTCCTCAAATTTCCCCTCTTCGGATGTATATGGGAGGAAATTATTTACTATCCTTTCCTTTGTGTGAGGAAAAACATCTTAGTGAATTCAATATCCAAAGGTCCCCCTGGACTTTCAAATTGGCATAGGATAGTCATGGAATATATCCCCCTTGACTTCCTTATGAATATGGTGCACCAAAAAACTGAATTATTTTACAGCCCTTTTTGAACTACATTGAATCAGATATATCGGTCATATTGTTCAGGGCCTTTGCTTAGCCGTGGGGATGGTTCTGTCTGGTTCGGGGGCTCCCAGGAGGAGGAATCCCGTATAAATACGGGTTTTGTTATGACTTGATATAAATTTATTTTGAATATGTATCTAGTTATTTATTTACTTATTTATTTTCTTTTCTCCTTTTTTATTGTTGGTAATGTACGATATTCTATTTTATGTTTTAGTACTTTGTAGAATAGATTAGTAGTCAATTTTATTTAAATTTTACATTGTTAAGTGGAATACACTATTTTGTACTATTTTTGTAATTTTGTAAAAAATCTCAAAAATCATCTTTTTCAATAAAAATATCTATATAAAAAATAAGTACTTTGTGTCAGTCTTCACAGTGGAAGACATGAGTAATATCCCAATAATTAAAGAGAGTCATGAGGCAGAGTTGAGTATGGTAGCCACTACAAAAGAAAAAATGCTAGAAAAGCTAAAAGGTCTAAAAATTGATAAATTTCCTGGCCCCAATGGGCTACATCCTAGAGTTCTGAAGAAGCTGGCTGAGGAAATTGCGGAGGCATTGGTTGTAATCTTTCAAAAATCACTGGATTCAGGGAAGGTCCCAGATGTTTGGAAAATCGCTATTGTAACTGCCTTGTCCAAGAAAGGATCAAGACAAAAGATGGAAAATTATGGACTGATTAACTTAACCTCAATTGTAGGTAAAATTCTAGAATCTATTGTTAAGAATGAAATTTCTAAATTCTTGGTAGTGCAGGGTCTGATTAGAAGAAGTCAGCATGGATTCAGTAAGGGGAGGTCATGCCTGACAAACCTGTTAGAGTTCAAAGTTTGTGCGAAGATTTGTAGCTCGGGTGCTTGATGTTGTGGTTCTGTTCGCCGAGCTGGAAGTTTTTGTTGCAAACGTTTCGTCCCCTGGCTAGGCGACATCATCAGTGCTTGGGAGCCTCCTGCGAAGAGCTTCTTTGATGTTTCCTCCAGTGTTTATAGTGGTCTGTCCCTGCCGCTTCCGGTTGTCAGTTTCAGCTGTCCACTGTAGTGGTTGGTATAGTGGGTCCAGGTCGATGTGTTTGTTGATGGAGTTTGTGGATGAATGCCATGCCTCTAGGAATTCCCTGGCTGTTCTCTGTCTGGCTTGCCCTATGATAGTAGTGTTGTCCCAGTCGAATTCATGTTGCTTGTTGTCTACGTTTGCAACAAAAACTTCCAGCTCGGCGAACAGAACCACAACAAACCTGTTAGAATTCTTTGAAGAGGTAACAAGTAGGTTAGATCAGGGAAACCCAGTGGATGTTATCTATCTAGACTTCCAAAAGGCCTTTGATATGGTGCCTCACGGGAAGCTGCAGAGCCCATATTGTTCGAGGTGAGCTACTGGCATGGATTGAGGATTGGCTCTTTGACAGAAGGCAGAGAGTTAGGATAAAAGGTTCTTTTTCAGAATGGCAGCCAGTGAAAAGTGGAATCCGACAGGGTTCAGTCTTGGGGCCCCAGCTGTTCACTTTATATACAAATGATCTGGATGAAGAGACTGGGGGCATTCTAGTGAAGTTCGCTGAGGGTAAGAAGTTAGGCGGACAGGCAGGTAGTTCTGAGGAGGTGGGGAGGCCGCAGAAAGATTTAGACAGTTTCGGAGAGGTCCAGGAAATGGCTGATGAAATTCAACGTGAGCTTGGACTATTTTCTAAATGGTGAGAACATTTATAAAGCCAAAGTACGAAAGGATCTGGGAGTGCTAGTCCAGGATTCTCTAAGGGTGATTTGCAGGTTGAGTCCGTGGTTAAGAAAGCAAATGTAATGTTGTCATTTATCTTAAGAGGATTGGAATATAAAAGCAGCAATGTGCTTCTGAGATTTTATAAAGCTCTAATTTAGAATACTGTGTCCAATTTTGAGCCCCACACCTCAGGAAGGACATACTGGCACTGGATGGTGTCCAGTAGAAATTCACACGGATGATCCCTGGAATGGTAGGGCTAACATACGATGAATGGCTGAGATTGTATTCATTAGAGTTTAGGAGGAGAGATCTAATAGGAATTTACAAGATAATGCATAGCTTAGAAAGGGTGGATGCTGGGAATTGTTTCCATTCGGCGGGGAGGCTAGGACCTGTGGGCACAGCCTTAGAATTAGAAGGGGTCAATTTAGAACGGAAATGAGCAGACATTTCTTCAGCCAGAGAATGGTGGGCCTGTGGAATGCATTGCCACGGAGTGCAGTGGAGGCCAAGACATTAAATGTCTTCAAGGCAGAGATTGGTAAATTCTTGATCTCACAAGGACTTAAGTGGCACGGGGATAGTGCGGAGTTGAAATGCCCATCAGCCATGATTAAATGTCGGAGTGGTCTCAATAGGTCAAATGGCCTTACTTCCACTCCTATGTCTTATGGTCTTGTGGTCTTATGGTCTAATGGTGAGTACTTCCAACTATCTGACCACATGATTCCACAAGAAAGCTGCAACCAAGAGTTTTGTTCATGATTAATGAGGTGAAGAGCAGAAGTTTCCATGAGGAAAGTCTTTCCAAACTATGATCATGAAGCTCACTTACCAAAACATTTTAATTGTAAAATGGAAAAATTTAATCCTTTCTTACAAGGCTTGAGTTTTTTCTGTGTCCAATTATATGTGAATTTTGGTGACCCAGATCATCACTCTATTTTCAATATTTTTCTGCTCCTTTCTTTACTTTTTTTTGTCACTCATAATCGCATGGTCCTGCCATGGCAGCTGATCCCTCCCACTGCTGACCCTCTGGGCTCTGGTCCTCTGCACAACTCCTTGCAGACCACCTTGTGAACAAGAGTCATCACCCATAAATTTATTGTGGATGATTGCATCAGCAATCCTGACTGAGGGGGTGATGGTTCATTCTCCCTAAATAAAGCTCTCCCCCCCTGACTATTCATTTTACCACTTACTCCCAGCCCAACTTTTGTAGTGGCAGTGGAGCCTTTTAATCATGAAACTACATCTTGATGTGCTACCCTACTTCTGAGGCACTGTTTTCTAATAAGATCATATCTTACTGGACCCCTTGCCTTTCAGAGAAAATCCTCAGTACAATAAAAATATTCTTGCTGAGCTACCTTCACTACCTTCACTGCATCCCACCCCCCCCCCCCCATCAAATACAAATGTTTAATCCTTGCTGATTTCAAACCGATTAATTAATTGTGTTCTCTCCCCTCTGAGTTCATTATATTCTTATCTTCTCTTAATTATTCCATATATAAATGTCCTAAGTCATATTTGCAGCTATCCCCTTAACCTTGTATTTCTCATGTTCTTGTTGCTCATGGGTAGATGCTGATTAAAAGACAGAGAATGTGATTTCAATGAAGTAAGTTTAGCTGAGAGACTTCAAGAAATGGTCATTGCCACTACAATTATCAAACCACTGTGCCACTGTGTGCAGCACCATGGGTGGCACAGTGGTTAGCACTGCTTCCTCACAGCGCCAAAGGCCTGGGTTCAATTCATGCCTCAGACGACTGACTGTGTAGAGTTTGCATGGAGTCCTCCATGTATCTGTGTGGGTTTCCTTCGGGTGCTCCAGTTTCCTCCCACAGTCCAAAAATGTGCAGGTCAGGTGAATTGGCCATGCTAAATTGCCCATAGTGTTAGGTGAAGGGGTAAATGTAGGGGAGTGGGTCTGGGTGGGTTGCGCTTCGGTGCATCGGTGTGGACTTGTTGGTCCGAAGGGCCTGTTTCCACACTGTAAGTAATCTAATCTAATTACTATCTTCCAAATAAAAAATAATCTAATCTAATCAAACCTTCCAGAAAAACAATTCTGGACAAACTCAAAGAATATACCATTTGCTCTCTATTAAAGAGGAATATAAGTTCAAAATAATTGTAGAAGGCCAATGTTATCTGCAAATGTTTGATTCTGAAACATTGAACAGTTCAATGGAATATCCAAATCTTTATAATTTATGGCTTGTCTCACCCAGCAAGGCTGTATCCCACAATTCATGACAAATTCCAGTTATGTCAATAAGAGGACGTGTGGCTAAAATTTGTAAGAAATCTAGTAACCCAGAGAAATCTGGTAATAAATAAATCAGTCAATCAATCAAATCCAAAGTATAATGCAATGTTCCAGAACAGCACATGAAGAAGAGCCAACCATAGATCAATGTCAACAAAGCTTCCAAAGATTTACCTTTGCCTCCCAAGCTAATCTATATAAGCTAATTGCTCACAACAGGTCCATCATCCCCTGCATTGGCATTATCGATCTTACATATCAAAATGACCCACAAGGTAAAAGAAATCAACAGTTGCAGCACGAAAGATTAAAGACTACAACATTGATCCTATACATTTTAGTCACGCAAGCTGAGGAAATTAAATCAGCTACTTCAACTGATGACCAACTGCAATAGCTCAAAAAGATCATCATCAGTGGGTGGCCTGAATGCAACCAAATAGGTTCCTGAGCTATTTGTTATTTTGCTCTGGTTATTCAAAGATAAACTAGGTCTCCCAAAGAATGTAATACTCAAAAAGCAGACAAGTTGTAATTCTGCAATCTCTGTGTCAATGCATGATAAACCATATACATTAAGGTCACGTGGACACACAAAAAATTGATGTGTTAATCCATATGTTGGCCGAGCATAAATAAATACATTGGTCACCTAATCAAGTTGTGTGAAACATGCCAATTCAATCAACTTCAACCAGTAAGAGAACTTCTCCTTCCATAGAAAATTCCTCTTCTGCTGCAGTGCAAGATTGTGATTGATATTTCTTGTTCAAGGGCATGGCTACATTCTGGTAGCTGAATATTTCACCAAATTTCCTTTTATGTGACAAATAAGTAAATAGTTCTTGACATGTTTACAACCATATTCAGTATGTTCAGTGTAGTTCGACAAGTTTGTCCAACAATGGCCCTGTGTACAATAGTTCATCAAATTGTGCAGGAAATAGGGTGTTCAACATATTGATTTTCTGAATACTCTCAGCCAAAGAGTTTCACAGCATGTACTGTTACCGTAAAACCCATATTCATTAAATGTAAAGCAGTTTGCCAAGATTTCAAATATATATGATAAATCTGTGTTATTCCTTCAGCCAATGGTTTACTCTCACTGGCATCACTCATGATTGGGAGACAAATGTATACAGGATTTCCCAGCCACAATATCACTGCCCAACCACATGTACATGATGCAGAGTTGAAACAAAGGGAGAAATACAACAACAGCATGATCAATGACCACAAAGACTGTTATCCAAATGTGAACCAGAAAAAAAGCATAGAGGTTTGAGATTTTCACACAAACACAGGGTATGGGGAAAGATATTACATTCATGTGCCAGGCCTAGGTTATATGACTAACAATTGTTCAATTCTTTGAAGGAGCAAGTGACAGAACTCAACTACATTTCATCAGCTACCCATCACACAGGATGCTGACTTAGATACTGAAGGCAAACGCCAGATAATACCCACATGTCTACTATGAATGATACACATCAATCTGCAACAACAGACGTCAGATTGCAGAGTAAAGCTAAACTGCCAAACTGTGAAAACTGTATTAGGATGACCTCTGGTCATGTTTTCTGTTCACCAAAGCACTAAACAATTGAGTGGAAACAATATATCCATGCAGCAGCACCTGTATTAGCGTGTCGCAACAGTGATGGATGGCACTGAGCAAGGGAGCAGAGCAAGTCTGTGGGAGTACCACCAGCAGGTGATAATGGTGAGGGAGGGAAGATGGAGCAGGTGAACATATTCTCACTGGATGAAAAGAGTGCCTTTGGTGGAGAGAAGGCTGATGGGAAGGGTGAGCAGAGGTTCCTGGACTTCCTGAGCCTAGTATAACCCACATGGTCCTTCCATATGCATAGTGTACACAGTTTGTGTTTGCCCTTAATGACGTTTCCTGTTTGTATTGACCTGATGCCATTGGAATAAAGAATTCTTGCTTCACCATCTTTGTGTGAGAAACAATGCTCACACACTTCAATAATTTCAGTCCGAGACAAGATCTGAATCAGTAGTGTCATTTATTTTACACTTGCAAGTGGGTGTGATGTCCACAAGGCAGGGACAAAACACACTGAGTTCAACAAATACTCGATATTTATATAATTTGGTTCCTACATATTTTTTTCTTATTTCATTGTTTCCCCCCCTGTTTACATCCTCCACTTCCCTACTCCTGTTCATCTCTTGCCTTATCCGGCCTTGTCTGTGACAAAATGCTTATTTCTGGCCTCACAAGGCCATTTGACCTCATCCCACTGCAGGTCATTGTTAGACATATTCTTTCTTCATCAATATCTATTCTTTCCATCTGGGCTTCTCCCGAAGCCACTCTGATCCCTATGATCTCTTTAATTGGGGTTTGTTCCTGTGTCTCTGTAAAAGTGGGAAACAGATGTTCATACCTACTAGGCGTATCTGGTCTAACTTCATCCCCTCACAACATCTTATCTATTTGCCCATAATATCTACCATTGTCTTGCAGTCACGTTTCATGCTGGCATACAATTTTTAGCTAATACAAAAACAATTATATATTTCCTCCACATCGTTTCCATTCTTGTTGACTCAGCTCCCGGCCGAAACAACCACACACTGGTGTGAGTTCATTTACTTTGTATCAGAAATTATAATTGCAGAATTGCAGAACTGCAGAAGTAACATTAATTTTCCTATATCCCACATTTGGACCGTACTTCTGTTCAAATATTGTGTCATATTTTTTGGCGTAGTATTTCACAGCCCTGGGATCATGTCAAGGCAGATGGCTTTAAAAGGCATTGACTGAGATGGAGGGCATAGTTGAGGAGTTTAAATTGTCAATGACTGTGGGGGAGGCAGAAGCAGCTCTGGGATTATTGTAGGCACAGGTATTGGCAGAGAAAATTGGAAGTTTAGATCAAACCAATGCAGAAAGCCCCTGATATATGTTGCCTTAATGCTATGGAGGAAGTAAGTGGTACTCCAACTTACTTACTCTTGCAGATGAGTTGGTAAATCAAGAGATTTAAACAGTATATTAAGAAATTCACTGTCCAACATAGGCCAGCACATGTTCCCCTTCCCTAGTTGTCCTTGAGAAAGTTGTGATGAGCTGCTTACAATGCTGCTAGGGAGGAAATGCCAGGATTTTGTCCTAATGATAGTGAAGAACCAGCGGTATATTTCCAAGTCAGGATATGAGTGACTTGGCGAAGATGTTGCAAGTGGTGATGCTCCCATGTATCTGCTGCCCTTGTCCTTCTAGAAAGAAGTGGTTGTAAGTTTGGAGAGTGTTATCTAACGATCTTGAGTTAAGTATTACAGTGCATCTTTTAAATAATACACACGCTTGTGTCTTGTAAATGATGGAGTTACTTATATTAATGTATTTATCCAATTAGATGGATTTCAATTTTAATCAAAATAGTTGTCCTACCTGTAAATAAATGGGAAGAGCCTTTTCAAGTCTAGTTAACAGCCACTTTTTTCATTTTTCCTTATCAACTGAAACAGTTTTTGGCTGGAATCCTTTCACTAATTGAACACTGCTACACATTGAGAAACTCAATGAAAAACAAATGTAAACATATTTAAAAGAAATAATAAAATTTGATATATAATTTTGTGCCACAGATGTGATCAGAAAGATATTGGAAATATACTCACATCCTTAAGTTATGCTACAGAATCAGTTCAGACCAGTGATGTTACAAGCCTCTTAGGAAGATTCAAACACTTATTGAACATTTGTCTAATGATCACCCGGTGTCTTCCCTGTTTGAAAATAATTGGATTTTCTTTGGGGGTCAAGAAACCAAGATGGTATGACTGTCAGTGCAATTTTGAAAATCATTAATTTTTCTCATAAATATTGGTAAGATAATCCCCAAGTCAGGCAAGCTCAAGGGCAATATTGATGATAATACAGCTGAATGACTTAAATGAAACCTAGAGGAGTAGATTTATTAATGGAGGATAATGCATTAATGCAAACAAAATCACAAATAGCTGAAGAAATTTAACATTCGCACTTCTTTGTATTGTTTTAATACATTGATAAATGTGGCCTCATACAGAGCTGGAAAGAAAAAAATGTATAAAAATAATACAAAATCTTTGATCAGCTGATCTGCTCATGCACAAATTTGTGATCCAATTAATTTCCTCGTTTTATACTCGATCTCAAGAATATTCTGGGATGCAGTGATATGTGCAATTATTTCAGAAACTTGGACAAAACTGTAATGGTGCAATTGTAGGTGGACAAGCGACAGGTAGTTTGGCTGGAGTAAAACATTTTAAAAGGCTATCTAAAGTCATTGCTTGGATACCACCTAGAGGATTTTATATGAAATTACTGTTCTTCTTCTTTATATCCTTTCCTAACAGGACTGAACCTCACCACAGATGGAGTTTGGCAGTTCAAAAGGGTGATTTGCCAACATCTTCTCAAGGGCAATTAGGAATGAGCAACAAATGCTAGTATTATTTGCAATGTTCA
The DNA here is from genome assembly GCF_037043375.1 of Chiloscyllium plagiosum. Taxonomy (NCBI): domain Eukaryota; kingdom Metazoa; phylum Chordata; class Chondrichthyes; order Orectolobiformes; family Hemiscylliidae; genus Chiloscyllium; species Chiloscyllium plagiosum. The sequence goes on from NW_028270141.1 coordinate 65,487,004, forward strand.
CATTCCATTTACGAATGAAAGCATAGTCTTAGTACTGACATGTTCTCTAAAACTGTGTGGTTTTCTAATGAATATGGAAGTTACAGAGTGGGCAAATTTAATTTTAGTTTACAAATTAATTTAAAGGTATTTCAACATGTTAAGGGTCATTTTATATGCCAGAAAGATCTGTTTGTCATTCAATGTGAAATCCTTAACATTTACAAAATTGTGAAAGTTTTTTCAGACCTGAATGGTGAACAGTTTTGAAGCAATCATACCAGATTCAAGTATGGCATGGTGTAACAATATGTATTGATACAGTACTTTTAACTTTTCAAAAATATCATAGGAGAATTATCACTTTGTCAATAAGGCAGTAACCGAAAGCTCGTTTAGTAAGGCGGGTTTAAAGGAAAACTTTAAAGGAAATGAGAGCCAGGAAGCTTCAAGGAGAGCACTTTAGAGTTTAGGAATTAGGCATGCTGATCAATTCTAAAACAATGAAATTCAGAAAAGTGCAAGTATCTCAGAGAATCATAGGGCAGCTGCAGGAGATTAGAGTGTTATGGAGGAGGAAAGAAATATGTAAACAATATGGTGTTGTCAGATGTAGAAATCAATGTAAACTTGGTGTGAGTTATGATAACTTGAAATCTTCTAGATGGTGTATTGAATTAATTATTAATTTCAAACTAATGATTGAAAACTATATATCATACACACAAAAGGTAGTTTAGATCAATAGTAAAATGGATTGAGGATGCCTTGTATAGGACTCTGGTGCGGCCACATCTGGAGTATTGTGTGCAGTTTTGGTCGCCATACTATAGGAAGGATGTGGAGGCACTGGAACGGGTGCAGAGGAGGTTTACCAGGATGTTGCCTGGTATGGTAGAAAGATCGTATGAGGAAAGGCTGAGGCACTTGGGGTTGTTTTCATTGGAGAAAAGAAGGTTTAGGGGTGACTTGATAGAGGTGTATAAGATGATTAGAGGTTTAGATAGGGTCGACAGTGAGAATCTTTTTCCACGTATGGAGTCAGCTATTACAAGGGGGCATAGCTTTAAATTAAGGGGGGGTAGGTATAGGACAGATGTTAGGGGTAGGTTCTTTACTCAGCGAGTCGTGAGTTCATGGAATGCCCTGCCAGTAGCAGTGGTGGACTCTCCCTCATTATGGGCATTTAAGCGGGCATTGGATAGGCATATGGAGGATAGTGGGCTAGTGTAGGTTAGGTGGGCTTGGATCGACGCAACATCGAGGGCCGAAGGGCCTGTACTGCGCTGTATTCTTCTATGTTCTATGTTCTATGTTCTAAAACTCAAAATACTTAGCTCCACCCTAAACTCTAAAATGCACACTCAAGAAAGCAAAACTGGAAGCAATCACTATTAAATCAGCACCAGCATAATCATAAATGAACTCTATCTTTGTATTTTTCTTCAACCCCTGTAATGGAGAGGTCATGCAATTGTCACTGAATTGGTAATCCAGTGACCTAGTGTAGAAGAGAGAATTTGAATTCAATAAAAATATGGAATTGCAATAATTTAATTAAGAATTTAAATTAAACCACAGTTGTTTCTCATTTAAAAAAACATCTGGTTCTCTTACGCCCCTTTCATGAATGAAAACTGCTTTTCTTACCTGGCATATGTTATTTGATGCCAGCCTCACATTAGTGTGGTCTAGCAAGCCATTCAGCTTGATCAGTAATTAAAAAGCCTCAAAAAAGGATTGAAACCAGACAGGCCACCTGGCATCAACTAAGTTACCCGGAAACAACAATGGCAAACACAGGTCTGTCAAATCTGGGAGCTAGTTCCAAAATTGGAAGACAGGTCACAGAAAAATCAAGCAACAGCCTAGCTTATGTCCATGGATCCAGCAGAGGTAGCAGGACAAAGGTATAAAATCAGGAGAGAGTTGTCCTGGGAGTCCTCAACATTAATGTCCTCCGCCATCATGTCACATGGCATCAGGTTAAACCTGGTCAAGGAATTCTCCTGCTGTTACCACCATTTTAGCAGAAACACCAAGTGGATGATCTATCTGGCCTAATCCTGATCACATATGCCAGTTTCCAGTCCATTCAATTTACTCCACATGATATCAAGAAAAGGCTGGAAGGACTGGATACAGTAAAAGCTGTGGGCCCTGACAACATTCCAGTGATAATACTGAGGGCACGTGCTCCAGAACATACTGTGCTCCTAGTCAAGCTATTCCAGTATAGCTACAATACTAGCATCTAACCAACAATGAGAAACGTTGCCCTGGTATGTCTTGGCCAGTTACTGCCTTATTAGTCTACTGTAAATTCTAAATCATCAGTAAAGTGATGCAATTTGTCATCAACAGTGCTATCAAACTGCACAAGCTTAGCAATGGCCTATTCACTGACACTCAGTTTCAGTTCTGCCAGAGCCATTTAGCTCCTGAACTTATTATAGCCTTGGTTCAAATATGGACAAAAGAGCTAAATTCCAGACATGAGGTCTGGGGCGGCACGGTGGCACAGTGGTTAGCACTGCTGCCTCACAGCGCCTGAGACCTGGGTTCAATTCCCGCCTCAGGTGACTGACTGTGTGGAATTTGCACATTCTCCCCGTGTCTGCGTGGGTTTCCTCCGGGTGCTCTGGTTTACTCCCACAGTCCAAAGATGTGCAGGTCAGGTGAATTGGCCATGCTAAATTGCCAGTAGTGTTAGGTAAGGGGTAAATGTAGGGGTATGGGTGGGTTACACTTCGGCGGGTCGGTGTAGACTTGTTGGGCCGAAGGGCCCGTTTCCGCACTGTAATGTAATCTAAAAATTTGAGGTGACAGTGACTGCCCTTGACATCAAGGTTATATTTGACCGAATGTGGTATCAAGGAGCCCTAGAAAAACTAGAGTAGATGGAAATCAGAGGAAAAGCACTCTGGTAGTTGGAGTCATACCTCACACACAGATGGTTGTGGTTGTTAGAGGTCAGTAACGTCAGCTCAAATGACATCTTTGCAGAAGTTCCTCAGAGTAGATATTTTTTAATCAACCTGTTCAAACATGTTACTACACACATCTGGAGCAGATGGCACTTGCACGCAGACCTCTTTGTCCAGAGGTAGGGACATTACCACTGCACCATAAGAGCATCATTCATTTGTAGATATTTTCAAATCAACCTGTTCAGATATGCTAAAGCACACCTCTGAAGCAGATGGGACTCAAACCCAGGGGTACTGGGTTTTCTGAACCACAAGAGGCTCCAAGTTCCTCAGAATAGGGTCCTGGGCTGAACCACCTTAAGCTGTTTCATTGATGATCCCCTCTCGACAGTAAAGTCAGAATTGGGAGTGTTTGCTGATGACTGAATAGTGTTCAGGACCATTTTGGACTCTTCATTTACTGAGCAGTCCTTGTAAAAATGCAGCAAGAACTATACAATATTCAGGCTTGGGCTGACAAGTGGCAATTAACATTCAAATCATACAAGTGCCAAGGACTTGCATATTCCTCTCAAAGCCACTTACTAAGTTGACTTGATAATATATCGCAATTCTTTCAGTGTTGCTCTTTCCCAAATACTCTCTCCCTAACAGCAGTTTGACCTACCTAAACTAGTAGGACAAATGTATTGCAGTGTTTGAAGGGCACAGTTCACCATTACCTTCTCAAGGGCAACTAAGGATGTAATAAGTGCTAGATAGCAATAAATGCCATCCAGCCAGTGATGCATTAATGGACATCCCATGCATGAATGAAAATGTTTAAATCCATCAATATATTTGGCTGTGAGCCACACTCCAATTGTGGTTCCATGTGCATCATTGATTTTAATTGCTCAAGGAGGGTTGACTGTGCATTCAGCTGCCAAAGTCTTAAACTCTGGAGTTTTCTCTCAAAACCATTCACCTCTTTTCCTCTTTTTTAATTCACACAAAACGTATGTCTTTGTCTAAGTTTGAGTCATTTGTCCAAGTATCTCCTTATAGTGCTCCATGTTAAATTTTATTTGGTGACCTTCTTGTGAAGTACCTTGGGACATTTTCTACAGTATCTTCTAATTGCAAGTTGTTGTTAGGAGGATATTTCATGACTAAAGAAGAAAACCCAACAGATGGTGGTTTTTAATATCAGATCTTTAACAAAGTTATACATTCATCAAAAGGAATACCATCTGGCAATGTTTGGCCTGGAAATTCTTGAGCAGAATGCCAAAACTTTCAGTGACATTGTTTTCTGTGGTACCTCATTTTTTTGTCATGTTGCTTATTGGAAAAGAAGTCTAGAATAGGATGTATAAATTATGCATGTTAATCTGTTTATGGTTAACATTTCAGCCTAATGGTACACAACCTTGAACAATACAGATTTCCACTAATAGCTCTAAAGAGAAGCTGCTGTCACATGAGCTATCAGTTATCATTAATATAACAGGCAGATGATGGACATGAACTCAGGTTAAAAGAAGTATTGTTTTATATAAGACCACAAAATGTAGATAGAGGGGACATATTTTCGTTGAGCAAAGAACATTTCTTTTATATGAGGCCATCTATTCTATGTAATTCTATTTCAACAGAGGATAACAAAATGTTTGGTCAATTAAAATATTTGCTTGCAGGATAAAGCTTTGGTTGATGGTGTTTAGTATTCCAAATGTACACTTTCATTTAATATTTCCTGTCATTGCCCTATTGATCCAAGCTCAATAAAGCAATGGAAAGAATCCTCAACAGTGTTGTCAAGCAGTAATTACTTACCATTAACCCACTCACTAATGCTTAGATTGATTTCCTTCGATGTCACTTAGCACCAGACATCATGACAGATTTTGCCCAAACATGCTCATGAGATTAAGCTCTGAAGTGAATTGATTCCGTTTGACATTACATGGTTCTAAGACCAGTGTGGATTCCTGACAGATAAGTCATGCCTGACGAAACTCATAGAATTTATTTGAAGAGGTGATCAAGGTTGTGGACAAGGGACTATCTATAGATGTTATGAAATACACTTCCAGAAGGTGTTTGATACAGTGCCACATAAGGGACTTTTAACTAAGATCGAAGCCCACCGAATTGAGAGCAAACTACTGATATAGCTTGGAAATTGATTGAGTGGCTGGTGACTGAAAGTAGGAATAATGTGTAGGTACTCAAGTTGGCAGGATGTGATTAGAGATGTTCCACAAGGATCTGTGTTTGGGCCTCAATTATTCACATTATTTATTAACAAATTAGACAATGGCATAGAAAGTCATCAATCTAGATGACATTTAAACAATGTAGATAATAGCATAAAATTACACAGGAATATTAATAGAATAGGTGAATGGGCAAAACTGGCAGATGACGTTCAATGTAAGCAAGTGTGAGGTTATCCATTTGGGGCCGAGTAAAGATAAATCAGGATTCTTTCTAGATGGTATAAAGTTAAGTACAATAGATATCCAAAGCATCTTGGGGGTTGGAGTGTGTAGATCTTTAAAAAGCCACACACAAGTGGAGAAATAATTAGGAAAGACAATGGAATGCTTGCCTTGATATCTAGAAGACTGGAGTACAAAGATGCAGAAATAATACTGCAGTTATACCAAACCCTGGTTAGACTCCACTTGGAGTACTGTGAGCAGATCTGGTCACCACACATCAGGGAAGATATATTGACCTTGGAAAAAGTACAACAGGGATTTACACAAAGGATACTTAGTCTTCAGGGAACAAGTAATGAGGAGAGATTACACCAAGTAGCCTTGTTTTCTCTGGAATTTAGAAGGTTAAGGAATGATCTGATTTCAAACTTTAAGGTATTTGACAGAAAAAGATAAGGTTAAACCTTTTCCCCTGTTTGGGGCTGCTAGAACTAGGAGGGTTAATTAGAAGAGCTGTTAGGAAGCACTTCTACACATAAAGGGGGAGTAGATATTTAGAACTCTCTTGCACAAATGACATCAGATGCTAGATCAGTTTTAAATCTGAAATAGTTACATTTTTATTAAGCAAAGGTAGTAAGGGATATGGGCCAATGGCAGTATAGGAAGTTAGGCCACAGATCAGCCATGATCTCTGAATGGCAGAACAGGCTCGAGAGGCTGAATGGCCTTGTCCTGTTCCAATGTTCCTAGGTCACTAGATAATGATAGAGATGACATTGCCTTTGAACAACATGTACGACACCTCTTAACATGAGACTTATGGCTGAACCTGCTTCTTATGGATTTATATCTTTAGCCTTCACCATAAATATACTACATGAAGCTACCATATACTCAAAACCCTTCATTTGCTATGTGTTCACGATCTTATACAGTTGGAAGAATATTGGTGATTGTCCTGAGAACTTCAGTCTTACTTTTGATACATATAGCTCCACATACTCATTAGTATCAACCGTTTGTTGTTTTTATTGTATTATAGCAGATCTTCAACGGCATTGCTTCAATTGAATCAGAGGATATGCTGTTTTGTAACGTCAATGGCTTAATGCCATTTAATGCAATATATTCTTGGGACTATTAATTTTACGAGCTGATTCACTTACTTTTTATTTGCCCTATGACTATTGTTTTGATACTGATTGTTGCTATTTCCCATTTAGCCTATAAACAAAATGTTTTCCTTTCTAGAGATGCTGCCAGACCTGCTGAATTTATCTCGCACTTTTGATTTTAAACAAAATGTTGAACTCGAACAAAAAGCAAGTGAGATGGTTCAAGCTATTCAAAACTACAGTTCACATATTACTAATTGATCATTCGAATGATACCTCAAACAACTAGGACTACTTACAACATGCAATCATGTTATCAGAGGGATAATCAGAGGTTGGACAGTGAGAGCCTTTTTCCTCGGATGGTGATGGCGATCACAAGGGAAATAGCTTTAAATTGAGAGGTGATAGATATAGGACAGATGTCAGAGGTAGTTTCTTTACTCAGACATTAGTAGGGGTATAGAACGCACTGCCTGCAACAGTAGGAGACGGGCCAACTTTAAGGGCATTTAAATGGTCATTGGATAAACATATGGATGAAAATGGAATAGCGTGGGATAGATGGGCTTCAGATTGGTTCCACAGGTCGATGCAACATTGAGGGCCAAAGGGTCTGGACTGCACTATAATATTCTACGTTCTATATCCCGGTGAGAGGGTGGTGGAGTGGGCTGGGAGGGTTGCTTGTTTGTAGTCAGCTGGAACATGGGTATGTCCCTGTTTGTGTACCTCTTTATTTGCATTCCAGCCTTCTTGTCATTTTCTTTCCATGTTGGCGAGAGATGAATGATAGCATGATCTCATGTCATAAGTAGTCCTAGTTGTTTGAGGTATCATTCGAATGATCAATGCAGAGGAAGTACACACTATTGTGTTCAGAGGCTCCTTTCCATTTCTGTGCCGTCTCTGCCTTACTGATTTGCTTTTTTACAGCTTGATAAACCTTTGCGTTATACACTAGCTTGCTTTCCCAATACAGCAATACAAGCCAGGAGACAGGTGAGTTGCTGTTCTTCGAGACACCACTGGAATTCTTATAGAAATAGCGAGATGGAAACATTCCACCTGGCTTATTTACACTTGTTAGGGAATGGAAGTTTTACTTATAAGTTTATGTCATCCCACATGTTGGTCGTCAATTAGCTCAGTTGGCCAGACAGCTGATTAGTGATGTCAACATCATGGGTTCAATTTCCTGCACCAGCTGAGGTTACCAAGAAGGACTCTGCTTCTCAACATCTCATGTCCCTGGAGATGTGATGACCCTCAGTGGTTTAACCTATCAGTTGTCTCTTTCTCTTTATTGAACAACTAGACCATGATGATTTTACATTTTATTCCACACAGGGTCCAAAGACAGTTATGACTTCCACAGGAATTAAATATAAAAAGATAATTATTACCATCAAGAGTAAGATATATAAAGTAATAATCATTATTAGCAATAATTGTATAAACACAGGGTTGGTTACAGTCAAACAAATTACCAGAGAGATCAAATAATTCAAACTCAAGGGAAACAGCTTTTTAAGCTCTTTCATCCTTCTTAATTTTTTTTCTAGTACAGATTCCAATATTATTAAAGGAATAATTTATCCCATTATACACTTAATGATTTTCAGTTTTAACAAGAAGGTTTCCCAAACACTTACAAAGACTGACTCTGGCAATTAAAATTTACATTTCAGCTGGACATTTAAATGGAAACAACAGTGAAATTTTCAGCCTTCCAACAAAACAGAAGAGCTAAATTTAATGTAAAGAAACTAACTGTTTCCTTATCATCTACTTCTCCACATGCCCCAGACTACATGACAGTCAACTTAAATGTGCACACACATATGTAATAAATATAGCCATTGCCAGACATTATGTCATTTGTATAATCTACATAAGAATATATAAATTAGGCCATTTGGCACCTCAAGCCTGCACCCCCTCCATCCCCCAACCAGTCATTCAATACGATCACAGCTGATCTGCTGACTCCATATTCTCATCTGTCTATAAAAACCTTTCACTGCCTTGTTTATCAAGACTTCATCTATCTGTGCCTTAAAAATACTCAAAGACTCTGCATCCTCTGAATTTGAGGAAAAGAGTTCCAAACCGTAATGACCCTATGTAAGAAAAAGAATTCTCCACAGCAGTCTTAACTGGGTTAACCCTTATTTTGAAACAGTGACTTCTCATTCTTGAATTTTCCACCTGACAAAACATCCTTTCACATGCACTCTGTCAAAGCCTTTCAGGATCTTCTAATCAAGTCACTTATTATTTTCTAAACTCCAGCTAAAATAAACCTAGCCTCTCCAACCTTTCGACAACCCACCCAATGCTTCCAATACACTTACAACCTTCCTTAATGATATTATTAATGTTAAAAATCATACAACACCACATTATAGTTCAACAGCTTTACTCGGAAGTACAAGTGGGTGGCACAGTGGCACAGTGGTTAGCACTGCTGCCTCACAGCGCCTGAGACCTGGGTTCAATTCCTGCTTCAGGCAACTGACTGTGTGGAGTTTGCACGTTCTCCCCGTGTCTGCGTAGGTTTCCTCCAGGTGCTCCGGTTTCCTCCCACCGTCCAAAGATGTGCAGGTCAGGTGAATTGGCCATGCTAAATTGCCCGTAGTGTTAGGTAAGGAGTAAATGTAGGGGTATGGGTGGGTTGCGCTTCGGTGGGTCGGTGTGGACTTGTTGGGCTGAAAGGCCTGTTTCCACACTGTAATGTAATCTAATCTACAAGTTTTCGGAGCACTGCTTCTTTTGTCAGGTAGCTAGATTATTAATGTACATAATGTACGTGGCAGAGATGTGCGTGCCATCACATTCTGTCATGCAAGTATTTATTTTACGTGTCATGTGTCATAGTAAATAAAACCTTCAACTTCTTCCTACCTCCAGGTGATTCTATATAATAAGTAACTTAATTGAATATAAAAAAAACTTAGTTTGTTTTTACTGTTAACCAAGTTGAATAATTTTAATTTCAGGTTTGGGTACTCATTCTGAATTAGAATTACCAAAGTTATATTCTTCAGGACTTCAATTCACATCTCTCCACAGTATTAATGTGACTATGTAAATAATATCATCAAATTAGTCCAGAAATTAAGGTGTTAAATTTAAAGCAGAACCGAAACAATTTGAAATTTTAGCAGGAGCAAACTCTCAGATGACACTGCAAATAGAATGAAATGTGAATAGCTCTGAACCAGTTCCATTGCTGGTCATCCATTTTTTGAAGTAGGAAGCAGGTCTTCCACAACTACTTATTTGTGTTTTATAGTTCAATGCAAACTGTCAGAAAGCTGGTCTTTTTTCTAAAAGCTGTTCCTTTTCTTAAGAATACTGTGTCCTTAATTTTTTTCTCAGAGGGGTGGTAAAACAGACTGGGCTCCAAATCAGCTGGATGGTATAGAGATGTAAAGGCTGTTGGGAGGCCTTTTTGTTTATACGTAAACAGATGAGATTTTAGGCCAAAGCTTTCATGTTTTAGAAGTAACCTGTATAATGAAAGGGGAGTGGTCAATCCTGGAAGCTAAATACTTGTTGTCAGTCAGTTCAGTTCAGCAGTGAGCTATGAGGAAACAGGCTGCTAGACTCTCTCTCCTTCTGCCTTTCTAACTTCGACCTGTAAGCCTTTGTTTCATTTTTGCTCTGTGTTTAAGGGGTTTGTTTACTGAGACTGTTGCACATATTTTTTTGGAACAGCATAATTACGTCCAGTATGGATAGACTGGGTTCTGTGGGTATTCTATATTTCTGTTCTTTGTGTTTCAGTCTATCTGTTTTAAAACCTGGAAGGCAATCTAGCTAACTTACTCTGGGCAATTTTCACTGTACACTTAACAAATCAAATAGCAAAATTATAGTCTGGGCTGCCTGCAGAAGAATATTTTGAGTGGTTTGGCGTAGTCCATAACAAAACTCCAGCCTACTTTGTCCCTTTTCATTACATAAGTCCCTCACTGGTGAAAACTAGCCCTTATTTTTGTGAATCAGCCTATTCAGAGATGTTATTACAAGCCTAGAGTCATAGTATCATAGAGGCATAGAGATGTACAGCATAGAAACAGACCCTTCAATCTAACCCGTCCATTCCGACCAGATATCCTAACCTAATGTAGTCCCATTTACCAGTACTTGGCCCTTATCCTTCCAAACCCTTCCTATTCATATACCCATCCAGATGCCTTTTAATGCTGTAATTGTACCAGCCTCCACCACTTCCTCTGGCAGCTCATTCCATACAAGCACTACCCTCTGCTTGAAAAAGTTACCCCTCACATCCCTTGTAAATCTTTCTCCTGTCACCCTAAACCTATGTGCTCTAGTTCTGGACTCCCCCACCCCAGGGAAAAGACTTTGTCTATTTACCCTATCCATCCCCCTCATAATTTTGTAAACCTCTATAAGGTCACCCCTCAGCCTCCGACGCTCCAGGGAAAACAGCCCCAGCCTATTCAACCTCTCCCTGTAGCTCAAATCCTCCAACTCTGGTGACATCCTTGTGAACCTTTTCTGAACCCTTTCAAGTTTCACAACATCCTTCCAATAGGAAGGAGACCAGAAATGCACGCAATATTCCAAAAGTGGCCTAACCAATGTCCTGTATGACTACAACATGACCTCTCAACTCCTATACTCAATGTGTTGACCAATAAAGTAAAATATATCAAACACTTTCTTTGCTAACCTATCTACCTGTGACTCTACTTTCAAGGAACTATGAACCTGTACCCCAAGGTCTCTTTGTTCAGCAACACTCCCCCAGACCTTCCATGTAGTGTATAAGTTTTATTCTGATTTGCTTTTCCAAAATGTAGCACATCACATTTATCTAAATTAAACTCCATCTGCCACTCCCCAGCCCAATGCTCCATCTGATCAAGATCCCGTTGTATTCTGAAGTAGCCTTCTTCGCTGTCCACTACTCCTCTAATTTTGGTGTCATCTGCAAATTTCCTATGTTCACTTCCAAATCATTTATACAAATGACAAAAAGTAGTGGACCCAGGACCGATCCTTGTGCACACCATGGTCTCTGGAGCAGGTGGAACAAAGAACAAGACCAAAGGAAATTACAGCACGGGAACAGGCCCTTCAGCCTTCCAAGCCTGCACCAATCCAGATCCTCTGTCTAAACCTGTCACCTATTTTCCAAGGATCTGTACCCCTCTGCTCCCTGCCCAATCATGTATCTGTCTAGGTACATCTTAAATGACGCTATCGTGCCCGCCTCTACCACCTCCACTCCAACATATTCCAGCACCCACCACCCTCTGCATAAAGAGCTTTCCACATATATTTCCCTTAAACCTTTCCCCACTAATCTTGAACTTGTGACTCCTAGTAATTGAGTTACCCACTCTGGGAAAGAGCCTCTTGCTATCTACCCTGTCTATATCTCTCATGATTTTGTAGGCCCCAATCAGGACCCTCTCAACTTCCATCTTTCTAATGAAAATAATCCTACTCTACTCAAACTCTCTTCATATTTAGCGCCCTCCATACCAGGCAACGTCCTGGTGAACGTCTTCTGCACCCTTTCCAAAGCATTGACATCCTTTTGGTAATGTGGCAACCAGAACAGTATGCAGTATTGCAAATGTGACCGGACCAAAGACCTATACAACTGTAACATGACCTGCTAATTCTTGTACTCAATACCCTGTACGATGAAGGAAAGCATACAATATGCCTTCTTGACCACTCTATTGACCTGTGTTGTCACACTCAGGGTACAATGGACCTGAACACCCAAGTTTCTCTGTACATCAACTTTTTCATTTCATCAGGGCTTTTCCATTTATCGTATCGTTCGTTCGAGAATTGGACCTTCCAAAATGCATCACCTCACATTTGCCTAGGTTGAACTCCATCTGCTATTTCTCTACTCAACTCTCTAATCTATCTATATTCTAATGCTTTCTCTGGCAGTCCCCTTCGCTATCTGCTACTCTACCAATCTTAGTGTCATCTGCAAACTTGCTAATCAGACCAACTATACCTTCCTCCAGATCATTTATGTATATCACAAATAACAGTGGCCTAACCAATGTCCTGTACGACTACAACATGACCTCTCAACTCCTTGTCACAGTTCTCCATTTTGATAAACTCCCTTCTCGTACTACTCTCTGTCTCCTGTTGCCCAGCAAATTCTCTGTCCATCCAGCCAGCATATCCTGGACCCCATGCGACTTCACTTTCTCCATCAGCCTACCTTGGGAGCCTTATCAAACACCTTACATGTATATGACATTGACAGCTCTTCCTTTATCAATCAACTGTCACTTCCTCAAAGAATTCTATTAAGTTAGTAAGATATGACCTTCCCTGCACAAAACCATGCTGCTTATCACTGATAAGCCCACTTTCTTCCAAATGTAAATAGATCCTATCCCTCAGTATCTTCTGCAGCAGCTTTCCTATCACTGATGTCAGGCTCACCAGTCTATAATCACCTGGATTATCCCTGATACCCTTCTTAAACAAGGGGACAACATTAGCAATTCTCCAGTCCGCTGGGACCTCACCAGTGTCAAGGATGCTGGAAAGATATCTGTTAAGGCCCCAGCTATTTCCTCTCTTGCTTCCCTCAGTAACATGGGATAGATCCCATCCGGACCTGGGGACTTGTCCAATTTAATGTCTTTTAGAATACCCAACAGTTCCTCTTTCCTTATGCTGGCTTGACCTAAAGTAATCAAACATCTATCTCTAACCTCAACATCCATCATTTCCCTCTCCTCGGTGAATACCAACGTAAAATACTCATTAAGAATCTCACCCATTTTCTCTGATTCCATGCATAACTTTTCTCCTTTCTCCTTGACTGGGACATCCCTTTCTCTAGTTACCCTCTTGCTCCTTATATACAAATATATAAGGAGCAAGAGGGTAACTAGAGAAAGGGGATTTTCCTTAACACTGTTTGCTAAAGATATTTCATGACCCCTTTTAGCCCTCTTAATTCATCGTTTCAGATTGGTCATACTTTCCCGATATTCTTTCAAAGCTTCATCTATTTTCAGTCGCCTAGACCTTATGTATGCTTCCTTTTTCCTCACAATTTCACCTGTCATCCATGGTTCTCTAATCTTTATATTTCTCTCCCTCATTTTCACAGGGACATGTCTGTCCTGAACTCGAATCAACCTCTCTTTAAAAGCCTCCCACATATCAAATATGGATCTACTATATCATAAAACAGCTGCTCCAAGTCCATATTCCCCAGCTCCTGCCAATTCTTGCTATAGTTGGCCTTCACCCTAATTAGCACTCTTCCTTTAGGATCACTCTTGTCTTTGTCTATGAGTATTGTAAAACTTACCGAATTATGATCACTGTTCCCAAGCTTGAACCCAGATCTCCTTTCCACAGGTATGGACAGTACCAATCCCTTTGTTTTGTATGTCTATAATGGCTTTTTCCCACAAAATCTCCCATGGCTCCTTTCATGCATAATCCATAACCAATAAATCACCCATGTTTCCAATTAATCAAATTACATGCAAAGCTTGGCAAGGGCAAAGACAACTAACACTTTTGTATAAATATTTCCAAATCAACATGTTCAGAGATGTTATTACATACCTTTGAAGCTGGTGGGACTTGAACCCACATTTCCTAGCCCAGAGGTAGGGACATTACCACTGCACTGCTAAAGCCTTAAAATTAGCCCTTTTAAAATTATGTCAGGAACTGCTCTTACACACAAATGAATGTTTATTTTTCTCCCATCACCAAATAAACTTGCTAATATTTTCATCAGTTAACTACCATCAGTAAAATTCCCACATTTTTAATTGAATATTTTTTGTGTTAAGCCAGTTCAGGGCAATGCAAACCACCTCAGGTGAGAAAAAAGTGGACGCTGGTTAACTCAAAGGGGATATTGAAGGGGAGATAAAGCACTGTAGCCCAGCAATGCCCACCTCTCTGAAAGCTAGCCCTGAAATATATGCACCAATGAGCATTAGTTGCTCTCTATTATCTTCAGAGTATGTCCTAGTTCATTTTAAAGGGATAAACTTGTAGATATTTTCTATAATGGAATTTTTTTTCGAGACTGAAAACTATTATTGTGGAGAACACTTCATTGTACAACTTAGTCTGTATGTAGTAATGCTGACTAAATGCCTTTAATGATCTAAAATTTAACTTAGTTGAGATTACAGGCTAACATCAATTCCAATTGGGTAAAAACAATGACTGCAAATGCTGAAAACCAGATTCTGGATTAGTGGTGCTGGAAGAGCACAGCAGTTCAGGCAGCATCCAAGGGGCAGTAAAATTGACGTTTCAGGCAAAAGCCCTTCATCAGGAATAAAGGCAGAGAGCCTGAAGGGTGGAGAGATAAGCTAGAGGAGGGTGGGGGTGGGGAGAAAGTAGCATAGAGTACAATAGGTGAGTAGGGGAGGGGATGAAGGTGATAGGTCAAGGAGGAGGGTGGAGTGGATAGGTGGAAAAGAAGATAGGCAGGTAGGACAAGTCATGGGGACAGTGCTGAGCTGGAAGTTTGGAACTAGGGTGAGGTGGGGGAAGGGGAAATGAGGAAACTGTTGAAGTCCACATTGATGCCCTGGGGTTGAAGTGTTCCCAGGCAGAAGATGAGGCATTTTTCCTCCAGGACTGATGGTGAGGGAGCGGCGGTGAAGGAGGCCCAGGACCTCCATGTCCTCAGCAGAATGGGAGGGGGAGTTGAAATGTTGGGCCACAGGGCGGTGTGGTTGATTGGTGCGGGTGTCCCAGAGATGTTCCCTAAAGCGCTCTGCTAGGAGGCGTCCAGTCTCCCCAATGTAGAGGAGACCGCATCGGGAGCAACGTATACAATAAATGATATTAGTGGATGTGCAGGTAAAACTTTGATGGATGTGGAAGGCTCCTTTAGGGCCTTGGATGGAGGTGAGGGAGGAGGTGTGGGCACATGTTTTGCAATTCCTGCGGTAGCAGGGGAAGGTGCCAGGATAAAAAGGTGGGTTGTAGAGGGGGCGTGGACCTGACCAGGTAGTCACAGAGGGAACGGTCTTTGCGGAAGGTGGAAAGGGGTAGGGAGGGAAATATATCCCTGGTGGTGGGGTCTTTTTGGAGGTGACGGAAATGTGGGCAGATAATTTGGTTTATGCAAAGGTTGGTAGGGTGGAAGGTGAGCACCAGGGGCGTTCTGTCCTTGTTACAGTTGGAGGGGTGGGTCTGAGGGCGGAGGTGCGGGATGTGGACAAGATGCGTTGGAGGACATCTTTACCCACATGGGAAGGGAAATTGCGGTCTCTAAAGAAGGAGGCCATCTGGTGTGTTCTGTGGTGGAACAGGTCCTCCTGGGAGCAGATATGGCGGAGGCAGAGGAATTGGGAATACAGGATGGCATTTTTGCAAGAGATAGGGTGGGAAGAGGTGTAATCCAGGTAGCTGCGGGAGTCGGTGGTTTTGTAAAAATGTCAGTGTCAAGTCGGTCGTCATTACTGGAGGTGGAGAGGTCCAGGAAGGGGAGGGAGGTGTCAGAGATGGTCCAGGTAAATTTAAGGTCAGGGTGGAATGTGTTGGTGAAGTTGATGAATTGCTCAACCTCCTCACGGGAACACTAGGTGGCGCCAATGCAGTCATCAATGTAGCGGAGGAAGAGGTGGGGATGTGGTGCTGGTGTAATTATGGAAGATCGACTGTTCTACGTAGCCAACAACGAGGTATAGCTGGAGTGCATACTTGTGCCCATGGCTACCCCTTTGTTCTGGAGGAAGTGGGAGGTTGGAGTGGGGGAGGGCGGTAGACAGGTTGAGACAGTTAATGTCCCGGCGGCAGTTGGAAATGAAGAGGTCGAGGGCAGGTAATAGGCCAGCGCGGGATGTCCAGTTGGATGCGTGTGTTGGAGGTGGGCGAAGGGGTCCTTGGAAGGTGGGCGGGAGTCCTAATTGTGAAAGTAAGCTCGGAGGCAGAGGCGGCAGAAGAAGTGTTCGACGTCACAGCGTGTATTAAATTCATTGATGCGTGGACGGAGGGGGATGAAGGTGAGTCCTTTGCTGAGGACTGATCGTTCGTCCTCAATGAGGGGGAGGTCTGGAGGGATGGTGAAAACTCAGCAGGGCTGGCAGCTGGGATCTGGCGTGGGTGTGGAGCTAGGAGTGTGGGTGGAGCCGCGGTTCTCCTTCAAGATCCTCCGCTCCACGCTTGCAGCAATGTGCCGGCACCTAACCTCTCTACAGTCAGCCCTGCCTCAGCTGAGGGCCACACTCTCTCAGAATTGCAAAGGACCCACTCTGTACTACATCCTCAGGAGAATTCATACTCTCAACAAACAGTATTTCAACTCCATCTCAAACATCAAAAAGTGTAAGTACAACAAACTTTTATCTACCTACCTCCAAAACCAGTGCTCCTCAAACATTCCAGAAGATTCCACCGGCCTCTGGAACCACTCAGACACCATTAGCCATGCGGCTGGTGCAGCTGCCACCCCCATGCTGATTGATGATGTCACTTCCGCCCCCATCATGGCCACTCCCACAGCCACTTCCGCCCCTCACAATTCCTCATGCATCACACGTGACATCACTTTCGCCCCTCACATCATCACTGATGTCACATGCTCAGTGACTTCTGCCACCCCTACTGCCGTGTCTGCCACCACTTCCGCCCCCACCAACGCCACTCACCTGCATTCTGCTGACACGCCCCCCACAGATCCCACTGTCACCATTCCCGACTCCAGAACCCTGAGGGGAACACCACCCCTGCTCATGACTCCACTCCCATTCCCCCCCCCACCACACCCACTCCAGTTACCGGCTCCGCCCCCACTCCCAACTCCACACCCACACCAGATCCCAGCTTCCAGCCCTGCTGAGTTTTCGCCATCCCTCCAGACCTCACCATCACTGAGGACGAACGATCAGTCCTCAGCAAAGGACTCACCTTCATCCCCCTCCGTCCACACATCAATGAATTTAATACACGCCGTGACGTTGAAAACTTCTTCCGCCGCCTCCGTCTCCGAGCTTACTTTCACAATCAGGACTCCCGCCCACCTTCCAAGGATCCCTTCGCCCACCTCCAACACACTGCATCCAACTGGACACCCCGCGCTGGCCTATTACCTGCCCTCGACCTCTTCATTTCCAACTGCCACCGTGACATTAACTGCCTCAACCTGTCTACTTCCCTCCCCCACTCCAACCTCTCACCCTCACAACGCGCAGCCCTCCAATCCCTCTGCTCCAATCCCGACCTCAGCATCAAGCCAGCAGATAAAGGGGGTGCATTGGTAGTCTGGCGCACTGACCTCTACACCGCTGAAGCCAAACACCAACTCGAGGACACCTCTTCCTACCGCCGCTTGACCATGACCCCACCCTCCATCACCAAGCCATCATCTCCCAGACCATACAGAACCTCATCACCTCAGGAGATCTCCTGCCCACAGCTTCCAACCTCATAGTCCGGGAACCCCGCACTGCCCGGTTCTACCTCCTTCCCAAGATCCACAAGCCTGACCACCTTGGCCGACCCATTGTCTCAGCATGCTCCTGCCCCACTGAACTCATTTCTACCTACCTCGACACTGTCCTATCCCCCCTAGTCCAGGAACTCCCCACATACGTTCGAGACACCACCCATGCCCTCCACCTCCTCCAAGACTTCCGTTTCCCGGGCCCCCAACTCCTCATCTTCACCATGGATATCTAATCCCTCTACACCTCCATCCGCCATGACTAGGGCCTCCAAGCCCTCAATTTTTTCCTCTCCCGACGTCTCCAACAGTAACCTTCCACCGACACTCTCATTCGTTTGGCCGAACTGGTCCTCACCCTTAACAATTTCTCCTTCGAATCCTCCCACTTCCTCCAGACCAAAGGGGTAGCCATGGGCACATGTATGGGCCCCAGCTATACCTGTCTCTTTGTTGGCTACGTAGAACAGTTGAACTTCCGTAATTACGCCGGCACCACTCCCCACCTCTTCCTCCGCTACATTGATGACTGCATTGGCGCCACCTTGTGCTCCCGCGAGGAGTTTGAGCAATTCATCAACTTCACCAACACATTCCACCCTGACCTTAAATTTACCTGGACCATCTCTGACACCTCCCTCCCCTTCCTGGACCTCTCCATCTCCAGTAATGACAACCGACTTGACACTGACATATTTTACAAACCCACCGACTCCCGCAGCTATCTGGATTACATCTCTTCCCACCCTACCTCTTGCAAAAATGCCATCCTGTATTCCCAATTCCTCCACCTCCGCCGTATCTGCTTCCACCACAGAACACACCAGATGGCCTCCTTCTTTAGAGACCGCAATTTCCCTTCCCACGTGGTTAAAGATGCCCTCCAATGCATCTCGTCCACATCCCGCACCTCCGCCCTCAGACCCCACCCCTCCAACCGTAACAAGGACAGAACGCCCCTGGTGCTCATCTTCCACCCTACCAACCTTCGCATAAACCAAATCATCCGCCGACATTTCCATCACCTCCAAAAAGACCCCACTACCAGGGATATATTTCCCTCCCTACCCCTTTCCGCCTTCCGCAAAGACCGTTCCCTCTGTGACTACCTGGTCAGGTCCACGCCCCTCTACAACCCACCCTCCAATCCTGGCAGCTTCCCCTGCCACCGCAGGAACTGCAAAACCTGTGCCCTCACCTCCTCCCTCTCCTCCATCCAAGGCCCTAAAGGAGCCTTCCACATCCATCAAAGTTTTACCTGCACATCCACTAATATCATTTATTGTATCCGTTGCTCCCGATGTGGTCTCCGCTACATTGGGGAGATTGGACGCCTCGTAGCAGAGCGCTTTAGGGAACATCTCCGGGACACCCGCACCAATCAACCACACCGCCCTGTGGCCCAACAGTTCAACTCCCCCTCCCACTCTGCCGAGGACATGGAGGTACTGGGCCTTCTTCACTGCCGCTCCCTCACCACCAGATGCCTGGAGGAAGAACGCCTCATCTTCTGCCTGGGAACACTTCAACCCCAGGGCATCAATGTGGACTTCAAAAGTTTCCTCATTTCCCCTTCCCCACCTCACCCTAGTTCCAAACTTCCAGCTCAGCACTGTCCCCATGACTTGTCCTACCTGCCTATCTTCTTTTCCACCTATCCACTCCACCCTCCTCCTTGACCTATCACCTTCATCCCCTCCCCCACTAACCTATCGTACTCTATGCTACTTTCTCCCCATCCCACCCTCCTCTAGCTTATCTCTCCACCCTTCAGGCTCTCTGCCTTTATTCCTGATGAAGGGCTTTTGCCCGAAACGTCAATTTTACTGCCCCTTGGATGCTGCCTGAACTGCTGTGCTCTTCCAGCACCACTGATCCAGAATCAATTCCAATTGGACAGGTTTACATTGCTGGAGGCAAAGTGGGGGGGAGGAAGGTGGTGGGTAAAGAAACTAGAACCATTAACTTTTATCCCTACCCTGAATGTTTCATTAAAACAGTTAATTTCTCTAAGGAGCCAGTTTAAAATGTTTTCTTATTCTCCTCAACTGTTATAAGTATCGCAAGTATTGTTGTTGAGCATGACTAAAAATATCTAAGACATGTTCATTAGTCACTTTTATTCGCCATTCTGCAATGGAGAATGGAATTGAAGTTGTAAAGATTGTTTTTATGTTATTTTTCTCTATTTTTAATTATGAACTGAAATACGTAAAGGAATATTTTGAAGACTGAAGATTGCTGCACTTTTTAAAAAGAAACTATCGATATTCATTGTAAGTGCCATTTATTTAAATAGCAGCAGGAGGTTACACAGATGAGCTGAGCTAGGTGATGAGTATGAAGGGAGATTCGACTGCTAAGTAGCTGATTGGTTTGTCAAGTGAAGACCAGTTGTCAATGACAGAAGCTTCTGCCTGTCAACAATTATGTGATTGGTTCCCATGGAGCTGAACATGTTATGAGAGTGAATGAGATACCCAGGAGCCTGTGGTTCCTGAAAAGAGAGATGGTATCCTTTTCTTTGCAGGAGAAAAAAAGCACTTAAAGTTTGAAGAATGCCAATTTACTTTCCCTCACCAATTGTTGTAAGCTGTTGGTTTAAATAAATAAGTCAGAGATTTCATAAGTTGTGAACCAGTCACTCAGTGGCTCTACAATCAAGTTAAAGTACCTGGAGAAGAGGAATCGAGAAACAGTATGTCCTGGCAAGCTGAAAGAATCTTCCCAACAGACATTGTTGTCAGCTGTCATTGAACTGCTTTTGCAGTTTTTTCCTTCTATGCATCATACCAAGGCTTTATTTGATTCTATTTATCTGTATATTTGTACACAGAAAGCTTTGCAAGGGAGTTACAGATTAACCAGTAGAGTTATATACCAACAGTTCATTGTTATTTACCTGTATGATAGATTTCCTTCAGTGTGGAAGCAGGCCATTCAGTTCAATGAATCCACACCACCCCTCCAAAGGAGCATCACACCCAGACCCTATCCCTGTAACCCTGCATTTCCCATGGCTAATTCACCTAGTCTGCACATCCCTGTACGCTATGGACAATTCAACATGGCCAGTTCACCTAACCTGCACATCTTTGGATTGTGGGAGGAAACAGGAGCATCTGAAGAAAGCCCATGCTGACACAGGGTGAATGTGCAAACTCCACACAGACAGTCACCCAAGGCAGGAACCTGGCGCTGTGAGGCAGCAGTACTAACCACTGAACCACTGTGCCACAACTACAATCTATTTATTTGTCATGAATAGCAATTTTTGTTAAGTAGTGAAACTTGATCCATGTGTTCTGTTAACCTAGGTCCAAAAAGACAGGTAAATTTGGAAATTTTATGTACATATATAAAATTGTTAACTTTTGTGATGACTCCGAGAAAAGCTGGGCTTAATTTTCAGTGTAGTATCCCAGTGAGTCATTACAAAATAGAAAATCAACTATGATCATTATTGATTACAGAAATAGGCTCAAAAGGGCCAAATGGCCTATCTCTGCTCCTAAACATTATGTCCTTATATCATACTTGCACATAAATCACACCTCAATATCACATAATGTACAAGACATTGCTATGCATTCAGGTTATTTTCTCAAAAGATCAGGGAGTGGATTTATCATCCTGCATGATTGCAATATCTCAGAAAGTGGATGGTTTATCAAACATTTTTCACGATACAGTACAACCACCTCATGATAAATACAACAATTAATTATTTTGACAATGCTTTTCTGACTTCCAAGTTGCTAATAAAGGGATATCTTTTATTGTAGCATGCCCAGGTGCATCATACCTTCAATAAACCTTTAGGGAAATTCCTCATATTCATAATCAAGTTCATAATTCATCAGATCCATAATCATCTACAGCAATGGTTTTGGACTCAGCCAGGTAGTGTAATTTTCATGTTTTTGCTTCCTCAATCACTTCCTTTCACCCAGTTTCACATCCATTATTGTACTATTTGTTTCGTTCATGAATCCCTGGAGAACGCATTGTTGACTTTTGGCGGGATGTTACTCATGCCCCCCTACACATTAACAGCACAGAGTTGGAATGAGTGGAGTGTGTCAAGCTCCTGGGAGTGGTCATCAACAACAAGCTTTCTTGGACTCTTCATGTGGACACACTGGTTACAAAGGCCCCACAATGTCTCTTCATCCTCAGGCAGCTGAGGAAATTTGGCATGATGGCGAATACCCTTGCCAAGTTTTATAGGTGTGCCATCAAGAGCATTCTGTCTGGATGTATCACTACCTGGTATGGCAACTGTACCATTCAAGATCGGCGACGGTTACAGAGAGTGGTGAACTCGGCCCGGACAATCACAAAGGCCAACTTCCCATCTGTAGAATCCATCTACCAGGCCCGCCGTCAACAAAAGGCTGCCAGCAATCTCAAAGATCCATCCCACCCGGCAATGCTTTTCTACAACGTCTACCATCGGGGAGAAGATACAGAGGCCTGAACACACACTCCAGCCGGTTTCGAAACAGTTTCTACCATCTGTTATTGGAATACTAAATGGACTCGCAAACTCTTAGCATTCGCCTGTACCTGTGTTTTGGTTTTTGCCACTGTTTACCTATTATTTACTTAGCTATGCTATTTAACTGTATGATTTACCCGTATTGCTCGCAAGACAAAGCTTTTCACTGTGCCTCGGTATAGGTGACAATAAATTCAATTCAATTCAATTCAGGAACCTTCCTTTCTAGAATCATTACCCACCAAAACATATGTTCACATTTTACAAATTGTATCTAGTTTTCAGCATACTTCATTTATTAAAATTATTCTTGGACATCTTTCTCATCCTCAAATATCCCACTATACTATGCCTGAGGCCATTATACTTTTTTAACATCATCCCATTCCAGATAGCAGTGCAATCAGTAAGACAAGGGTTGCCAATTTAACACAACAAGTTTGCCCCTCAACAACAGGAATAGCTTCAAATGAACTGGTATTGTTGGTTTTGCAGTGAAGACAGGTTTTGCAATTGCAATTACTTTGAAGACAACTCCCATGTGTCCTCACCCACAATCAATTCGGTTTTTCACAGGTTATTAAGTTAGTTAATCACAATGTTTCTAATTCAGAATAATATCTCAAACTTACTAAACAAAGGCTCTTATAGTGCATGTCTTACTTCCAAGCCAGGAGAACTTCATTCAAGTCTCTTTTGCTCTATAAGTTTAAAAACATCCATAAACAGAATGATTAGAAAATATCTAAACTTACAGAATAGTGAATAACCAGCATGTTATACCAGCTTTTTTCTTCATGCACCTTTTTAAATGCCAATAAACAACACTGAATACAACTAAAGACATAGTGTTGACAGGAGGGCGACATCTTAGTGACATTTTTTTCATAGGTTTTATATCTGCAGGCTAAAATAAAAGAATGGTGGAATTTCACAGGGCGTGTGAGCTGTGAAAATCAAACATGACACATCTAGACTTGCAAAGAAGAGAAACCTGTTTGCACTATGTTCTTTTCATGCTAACTCTTCTAACAGAAGCATATTGTGAAGTTTTAACCTTTTTTTGTTGTAACTGGGCGGATGTGGTAGTGGGGATGTTGGAGTGATCTGCAGATGTATGTAAGATAAAATGAACAATTGCATTGGGAATGAGAATACAGTCCCAGATTACTGCTTCTTCCACTGTTAGTTCCAAACCAGAAACCAGTCTGCTTTCCAAACTCTGTCTATACAACCTATCAAATTTATTACATGATGTTGTACACATATCAAGATGTGAGAGGTCATAAATAATCACAAACTATCAGATCCTTTTTTGTGTTAGAATACTCATCAAAAGGGCTCTTAGTCATTAAATGTGTTTAAAATACAGAGATTATATCAGATTTAAGATGTTGACGCTGTTTGTCTATACACAGCTGTTGCCAGATCTGCAGAGTTTTGCCAGCATTTTCTGTTTTTATTTCAAATTCAGCATCCACAGTATTTCACTTTTGTCAAATTAGTTTCCATGATTTTCCATGAAGTAAATTTTTGTAATCATGCATCCAGGTTGATAATGCTGTGATAAAATATGTTAACAAAGCTGTCTTGAAAATCAGATAGTTCAAATTCTAAAATTTCTATTTTATGAATAATATCAACACATTTGTCCTCTTCATCTGGAGAATGAATATTCTTCATTGTAAGTCTGTAATTTTTCCACATGATAATAGAGTTCAAGATAAATATGCCTTTTTATAGAACTAAGCATACAATGGAAATTATTAATAACAGCAGTTACACACGCACCATTATGAGCACTGATTGTAGATTAATACATATGCAGTACCATGTACCACAGAAGTCACTGTGTCACAAGTTTTGAGCTTGAGGCAATCAGCTGATCAAGCCTTTTAGATTTCTGAAGAATCTGTTTTAACATTCCATATTTTTCCCTTCTTCAGACCTCATATGTTGTCAAAGGATTACCTCACCGCTTGTCACTTAATGAATTTTAGTTTTAACAAAAATATTTCCTAAATGCCTTTATCAAGACTTTATTTTGCCTGAACTATCAAACAATTTACTCAATTGGATTTATTGTGTGTCCTGTGCTCATTGTACCCTTGGAAAAATTAATAACTACTAAAACTAAGAAAGCTTGTAGCGGAAAGCTTATTAGTTAAATTCCTTGAGCAGGAAATGTGTAGAGGGTGCACCTTGGGAACGCATTAACCAACCAGCAGTTAATCATGCACCCAACTACCCAGAAGAAAACTCCAGTTAACCTTACAAATGACATACAGCGATGAAACTCATTTTTTATACCCAAAGTGAATGATTTATTTATTTTCATTTGCATTTTACAATGAGTAATACAGTAAAATACAGTGAAAAGCTTCAACAGTCCCACAATCCAAAAATAATTTCAGAATAAAAAGGATAAATGATATAACTCAAAGAGAGTTCTGAGCTTGCTCACCAATGACTTAAGTGCTGCCATCCTATCATTGCTTCACCGCTGCCTGCACCAGACCCACCAACAACGGAGTCACCACTCTTGAGGCACCATCTCTTCGCCGCTGGTTCCACCCTGCTGATGCCAGGTCACATGCTGAATCCACACTCACCCTACAACCAGGAGTCCCTGGCTCTGCTGCCACCTTTTAGCCACCAGGACTACTGGCTCTGGGCATACCATGCTAACGCCGCTGCAGCCCCCTGCCTCGCCTACACCAGAAAGCCCCACTCTGGGCCGACAGCAACCAAGAGTTCCTGACTCTGCTGCCAGACCAAACCGCCATCACCATCTCACCAAGGGTGCCACTCCAACCACCCTCCTCCAAGATGTCACCTTGCTTGAAAGTTTTGATGCCGTCATCTCCAATTGCTGGAGGAACTTTGCCAATGTGGTGCTTTAGTTTGATGAATACATTCATTTTCACGGATTACTGTTTTTGTTTTAATGGTTTTTTTCCCTCTGGGTTACCAATCCACATCCAGATGAAGATTGTGAATGAGCTCTTTTAAAAAAATCTAGGTAACCCCATGTAAAAGTCCCACACAGGGGCACTCAAGGAAGAAGACAAAAGATGTGTATCAATGTACAGCACCTAAAAGAACAGAAAATACATATTAACAACCAATCAAAATCAGTCAAAGATCACTCCTTAGCAATATACAGTCATCTTAGATTCACCAGCTCAGTGTTACTGAATGGTTTATTTTTAAACTGTACACAAATCCATGGGAAGACCCAGTGAAGAAGCAGTACAAATTTGGTCATGGATTATTCCTAAGCAACCTAACATCATATCAAATTGATCCCGAGAAGTAACTATGATTTAATTGAAACCATTTTGCTTAAAATTCTCAAGAAAGTGTTGGTTTTACTGTAATGTTGTGTTAATCATAATCTCAGTCTCTGAGTTTAACAGAAAGGTAAAATGATTTATAGAGATGTGGGTATGAGACTTCCAGCAGAAAGTAGTTGTGAGGTTCGGTGAAGCTTATTTGTGAATGTGAAATCATACCTGATGAACCTGTTGGGGATTTTGAGATTTTACTAACAGTGTTAATAAAGGGGAGTTGGTGGATATGGAATGCTGTACTTGGATTTTCAGAATGGGTTTGGTAAAGTCCCCCACAGAAATTTGTTTAGAAAAATGAAAGCACTTAGGATAGGAGGCAATGTACTTGCATGGATGAAGGATGTCTAACTAACAGGGAAGAAAAGTAGGAAAAATTGGTTACTCCTCTGGTGGCAGGCTGAGATTAGTGGACAATGCAAGGATCAGTAATTGGGCCTCAGCTACTCGCAATATATATACACATGATTTGAATGTGGGGACATTCCAAGTTTGCAAATGATATGCAGCGAGATAGGAATGTGTGCTGTGAGAAAGATGCAAAGATGCTTCAAGAGGATTTGAACTGGCTTATTGAGCAGTCAAGAACATGGAAAATGGAACATATGTGAAAAGTGTGAGGTTATCCACTTCAATAGGAAGAACAATTGTGCAGAGGTTAGAAATTATCGACGTACAAATGGATCTGTTCAATAAGTTACTGAACAGTAACATGCTGACATAGCAGGCAATTGGAAAGACTAATGGTATATTAGCAATTATCACAGAGAATTTACTAACAGGAGTTGCAATGTATTCCTTCAGTTGTATTGACCACATCTTGGAATGCTTTTGATCGTCTTACCTTGGAAAGGATTTTATTGCTATTGCAACAAAGCTTCACCAAATTTGTTCCAGACGTGTCTTATGAAAAGCGATTTGGAAAACTTGTTCTGTATTTTCAAAGAATTTCAAAGAATGAGAGGTGATTTAATTGAAATCCACAAAATATTTAAAAGCATGGTAGATGCAGATAAGATGGTTCTCCTGGTTGGGGAGAATCAGAAATACAATTTCAAAATAAGGGGGAAGTAATTTAGGAATTTTTTGGATATTGTTTTACTCAGAAGGTTGTGCACCTTTGGAATTTTGTACCCCAGAGAGCTGTGGAAACTCAGTCATTGAGTATGTTTAAGGCAAAGATTGACAGGTTTATAAATACCAATGATGTAAAGGAATATGGGGATAGTGTGGGATAAAGGCATTGAAGTGTTTGATCATCCATGATCATATTAAATGACAGGTTTGAAGGATTGAATGGCCTACACCTTTTCCTATGTTCCTTTATGAATTCAGGTTTGAGAGG
Source organism: Chiloscyllium plagiosum (assembly GCF_037043375.1). NCBI lineage: Eukaryota > Metazoa > Chordata > Chondrichthyes > Orectolobiformes > Hemiscylliidae > Chiloscyllium > Chiloscyllium plagiosum. Next base: position 65,514,117 of record NW_028270141.1, read on the forward strand.
AGATTGATAGAGATTGTTGACAGATGAGTGATGGGCAGTAAGTGAATTGAACAGTATGTGAGACTTATTATGCAGTTGGTAAGATGTAGTGACTAGGAGACAGTAAGGACAGCAGAATGCTGGAAGTCAGAGCCAATAGATGTGAAGCTGGAAAAGCACAACAGGTCAGACAGCATCCAAGGGACAGGAAAGTTAACGTATCACGCCAAAACCCTTTGTCAAGACTGTATTTGATAATCCATATACCGAAAATTTCCAGAATTTGAGATAACCTCTTAAAGTGCTTCATTCAGGTTCTAGGGATTAATCTCCTGGCAATAGATAGCTATGTACTTGGGCATGTATCTGGAGAGCCTCCTGAAAGTATATGATATTTTTCCTCCTTTCCATCTTTTCCGAAGACGTCCAGAGCAACATTCAAATATCATCATGCCTCTATTTTTCTATGTTGTACTATTCTTTAATGTAATGCAGGTTAGCTATAACTGATGCTAACCACTGAAAATATTTTCTGCTTGCGATCTGTCCACCTAATCAACAGCTGGATGCTGAAATCATGGAGCATCAAGTTGGTGCACATTACAGTGAACAAGTGTGGGTTAATCATGCACCACAGTACTCCACCTATTTTCAGCGGTAATCCATTGGTACTTCATGCCAGTTAAAAAAACACTGACCGTTCCATAATATTTTACTGGAAATTAAACTAATATTTTCAGTTTTCTAACAGAAATATGCTATGCAGAAACATTTACATGCTATATTATAATTTAAAGGATTTAACTGTTTTCTTACATCAGACTGTATTCAGAAAATCACAAATACATTGTACTTCATCTCAGGAATTTATTGGTGGAAAAGCATTGAGCTTTTGGTATTACTTTTATTACCTGTGTATTGCTGATTTAATACATACTGGTGGGGTAACATTTGGATCCAATTCATCTGGTCGGAAACTGACAGGATCGATTGTCAATTGAGTAAATTCTTGATTTACGTCACAAGCTTTTGCACCTTTGCTAGAAGCTCAGACAGCTGCCATTTAAACACAAGGTTCTCCCTTAGAAAGATTGGTGGGCCATACTGTTTGGTGCTTTCAACATTTATCTTACATTTGCTTTCTGCAGTTTAATGGAAGTGTTGAGCTGTAGCTAATGGGAGCTACAGTAGTGCTGTGGAGTGATGTGGTGCCTTCTTGCAGGACATCAGAGGATAATAGAATCATACAGTGCAGAAGAGACCCCTCCACCTCAATTACCCTCCTAGGCAGTGCAGTCTAGATTCCCACTACCCTCTGGGTTTAAACATCTTCTTCAAATCCCCCTAAATCCCCTGTCTTTCACCTTCAAATTATGTCCCCTTATTGACCCTTTCATTTAGCGGAATAGCTGCCTTCAATCCAACCTCACCCTTATAATGTCATACAGCTCTATTGCGTCCCAGTGGATCCTTATGGCATCTACAAACTTACTTATCATCCCTCCACATTTTCTTCTGAGTTGTTTATCTTTATCATGAACAATTAGGCACCCAGCACAGATATCCACAGATCTACTCCTTCATTATCCCCTCAACCAATTTTCATCATTGTGCCACTAAGTTCATTGGATCAGACAGCAGAAGAACTGAAGAGGTATTTTATATTAGTCTTCATAGAGAAAGACACAAGTAGCATACCAGAACTTAAAGCGAGTTAGGGGCAGGGGTGAGTGTGGTGACCATCACTAAGGCGAAAGTGCTGGGGAAGCTGAAAGGTCTGAAAATGGATAAATCACCCAGACCAGATGGTCTACACCCCAGATTTCTGAAGGAAATCTCCTAAGATGTTGTAGTGCTAATGATGGTGATCTTTCAGGAATCACTAGAATAGGGGAGGCTCCTAGACGACTGGAAAATGTATAATTTAACACCTCTGTTTAAGAAAAGAGGGAGACAGAACACAGGAAATCATAGGCCGATTAGCCTAACTTGGGTCATTAGTAAGATTAAAGTGTCCTTCTTAAGGGTGAGATTGCAGAGTACTTGGAAATGCATGGCAAAATAGGGCTGAGTCAGCACAGCTTCATCAAAGGGAGGTCATCTCTGACAAATCTATTCAAATTCTTTGACGAGGTACCAAGCAAATTAGACAAAGGAAAGCCAGCAGATATGATCTATTTGGATTTCCAGAAAGCCTTTGACAAAGTGCCATTCAAGAGGCTGCTAAATAAGAAAAGAACCAAGGCCTATACTAAGCTGGCAGATGACACTAAGATAGGTGGAGAGATAGGTAGTGTTGAGGAAGTGGGGAGGCTGCAGAAGGACTTGGCTGGGCTAGAGAGTGGGCAAAGAAGTGGTAGATGGAATACAATGTGCAAAAGTTTGATATTATGCACTTTGGTAGGTAGAATAGAGGCATAGACTATTTTCTACATGTGAAAGGCTTTGGAAATCTGAAGCATAAATGGACATAGGAATCCTAGTTCAGGATTTTCTTAAGATTAACATGATCGGTTGGCAGTTGGGAAGGCAAATGCAATGTTAGCATTCATTTCAAGGTAGAATACAAGAGCATGAGGATTAGCATTGAAGCAGTGATTGGTAGCTTTTTTTGGAGCATTAACCTGCATCTCGACACATTTCCACCCACTGAAGATCTACCATTAGCAGGACCTGAGCAGGGAAGGAGATACATGACTTCATGAGATCACGGAGGATGTACTGAGGGAGTGGAGTGGCAAACAGACAAAGTTGGAAATGTACTGCTTAGTGGTGTGTGAAACCTGTTATCTTATATATTCACAACTATTCCTGATCCATAATTTCCCCAAATCTACAAGCTCCATATGGTCTAACCACAGACAGCATCAACAGAGCCTTTTCAACTTTATCATTGCATTCTTCTATGAACAAGACCTAGAGTATTTTTCTGCCAAAGAATATTTACAGACTACTCAGGCAAGGAAAACAAAACTTCATCTAAGAAAGATCTTCCAAGTAGCTTCAACTTACCAAGAGGATGCAATAGAGGGCAAGATCACGTGACATTGCATCACTTCCTATGATAATATGTGCCATCTCATTCGGCTATCACACAGGATTAACGCCTAATACTATAAGATCCACTTTGTCTGTGAGGAAGATGAAGGGGAAGAGAGTTGGGAAGAATGTAAAATAAATGTAAAAACAAAACAACTGTGAAGTAACTTAAGATGGTGGAGGCAGCAGAGTAGGAAGTGTTAGGCTAATGGCCCATTCACTCCCTCTCCCATCCTTATTTCTTTTCTCTTCTTCATTTAACTTTTGAATCAAATTCATTTTTTCTTCTTTCTGCAGCTGCGGTGGTGAAGGGAAGTGGTTGAATGGCACATCTGGTCCATTCCTTGTGATCATGCTGGTCGTGACTCAACGAACAGTCAACATGGGTTTGTGCATGGGGTATCATGTCTACTTATTGCATATACACACCATTCTGTGCATGAAAAAGTCGTCCCTTAGGTCCCTATTATATCTTTCCCCTCTCATCTTAAACCTATGCCCTCTAGCTTTGAACTCCTCCACTCTAGGACAAAAGACCTTGGCTATTCATCCTATCCATGCCCCTCATTATTTAACAATCTTTATAAGGTCACCCCTTAACCTCTGATACTCCAGGGAAAACAGCCCCAGCCTAATCAGCCTCTCCTTGTAGTTCAAGCCCTCCAATCCCAGCATATCTAGGAATGGGAGTCTGTTGTCGTTCTCCTCTTTTGTGAATTTTATGCCTGTCAGGATATTGTTGATGGTGATGAATGTTTCCTCTAATTTGTTGTAGCTTGTGATGATGATACATGAACACCAACTGGCCACCAAAAGACATGACCCTCGATCACTAGTTTCTATACATACAGATAAAGAAGGACACCACTCTGACTGGGATAATACAAACATCCTAGGACAGACAAAACAAAGACTCGCACAAGAATTGTTAGAGGCATGGCATTCTAACCAGAATTCCAACAATAAACACATTGATTTAGACCCAATCTACCTTCACTTGAAAAAAAAACAGAAATGACATCACCCCCTTAAGAAACCAAGACCTATAAATAGAGAAGTGGGACATAGCACCAGCACTTCATCGGACACTCTCACTGATGATATTACCTAATATGGTGACAAAATGTCTGAAAACAAACGTTCAAGCTCAGCAAGCTAACTTACATACTTAAACTTCAGAGATGTATGTACATGGACACCAAGATCTCTCTGCTCATCTACATACCAAGAATTTTACTATTAGCCCAGTACTCTTTATTCCTGTTACTCCTTCCAAAGTGAATCACCTCACACTTTTCCACATGAAACTCCATTTGCCACCTCTCAGCCCAGCTCTGCAGCTTATCTAGGTCCCTCTGTAACCTGCAACATTCTTTGGCATTATCCACAACTCTACTGACCTTAGTGCCACCCACAAATTTACGAACCCATCCTTCTACATCCTCATCCAGGTAATTTATAAAAATGACTAACAACAGTGGCCCCAAAACAGATTCCTGTGGTACACAACTAGTAACTGAACTCCAGGATGAAGATTTCCCATCAACCACCACCCTCTGTCTTCTTTCAGCGAGCCAATTTCTGATCCAAACCACTATATCACCTTCAATCCCACACCTCTGTATTTTGTGCAATAGCCTACAATGGGGCACTTTATCAAATGCCTTACTGAAATCCATTTGCACTACATCAACCATTTTACCCTCATCCAACTGTTTGGTCAACTTCTCAAAGAACTCAATAAGGTGTATAGGGCATGACTCAACCTTCACAAAACTGTGTTGACTATCCCTAATCAATCTATTCCTGTCTAGATTATTATAAATCCTATAATATAGGATTATTATAAATCCTATAATAATCTTGGGGTCTATGTACATAGATCTTTGAAGGTTGCCACTCAGGTGGATAGAGTTTGTAAGAAGGCCTATGGAGTATTATCGTTCATTAGCAGAGGGATTGAATTCAAGAGTCGTGAAGTGATGTTGCAGCTGTACAGGACTTTGGTTAGGCCACAGTTGGAGTACTGTGTGCAGTTCTGGTCGCCTCACTTTAGGAAAGATGTGGAAGCTTTGGAGAGGGTGCAGAGAAGATTTACCAGGATGTTGCCTGGAATGGAGAGGAAGTCGTACGAGGATAGGTTGAGAGTTCTCGGCCTTTTCTCGTTGGAACGGCGAAGGATGAGGGGTGACTTGATAGAGGTTTATAAGATGATCAGAGGAATAGATAGAGTAGACAGTCAGAAACTTTTTCCCCGGGTGCAACAGAGTGTTACAAGGGGACATAAATTTAAGGTGAAGGGTGGAAGGTATAGGGGAGATGTCAGGGGTGGGTTCTTTACCCAGAGAGTGGTGGGGGCATGGAATGCGCTGCCCGTGGGAGTGGTAGAGTCGGAATCATTGGCGACCTTTAAGCGGCATTTGGATAGGTACATGGATGGGTACTTAATCTAGGTTAGAAGTTCGGCACAACATCGTGGGCCGAAGGGCCTGTTCTGTGCTGTATTGTTCTATGTTCTATGTTCTATGTTCTATCTCTGATAACCTTTTCCAAACACTTTACCCACAACCGAAGTAAAGCTAACTGGTCTATAATTACCAGGGTTGTCTCTACTGTCCCGTCTTGAACAGGAGGGCAACATATGCTATCCTCCAGTCTTCTGGCACTATTATTGTAAACAATGATGACATAAAGATCAAAGCCGAAGGCTCTGCAATCTCCTCCCTGGCTTCCCAGAAAATCCTAGGATAAATCCCATCCAGTCCTGGGGACTTTTCTATTTTCACACTTTCCAGAATTGCTAACATCTCCTCCTTGTGAACCTCAATCCTGTTTAGTCTAGGAGCCTGTAACTCAGTATTCCCCTCAACAACATTATCTTTTTCTGATGTGAATACTGATGAAAAATATTCATTTAATGCTTCTCCTATCTCCTCAGACTCCACGCACAGCTTCCCACTACAGTCCTTGATTGGCCCTAATCATACTCTAGTCATTCTTTTATTACTGATATACCTATAGAAAGCTTTAGGATTTTCCTTGATCCTACCTGCCAAGACTTCTCATGTCTCCTCCTGGCTCTTCTTAACTCTCTCTTTAGGTTCTTCCTGGCTAACTTGTAACTCGCAAGCACCAAAACTGAGCCTTCATGTCTCATCCGAACATAAGCCTTCTTTCTCTTGACAAGAGATTCAACGTTTTTAGTAAACTACAGCTCCCTTGCTCGACCACTTCCTCCCTGCCTGACAGGTGGATACTTATCAAGGACACATAGTAGCTGTTCCTTGAATAAGCTCCACATTTCAATTGTGCCCATCCCCTGCAGTTTCCTTCCCCATCCTATGCATCCTAAATCTTGCTTAATCTCATCGTAATTACCTTTCCCCCAACTATAACTCTTGCCCTGCAATATATACCTATCCCTTTTCATTGCTAAAGCAAGAATATTGGATTGTGGTCCCTATCACCAAAGTGCTCACCTACTCTTAATCCAACATCTGGCCAGGTTCATTACCGAGAAGCAGGTCCAATGTGGCTTTGCCCCTTGTTGGCCTGTCTACATACTGTGTCAGGAAACCCTCCTGTACATATTGGACAAAAACTGACTCATCTAAATTATAGTATTTCTAGTCAATATTTGGAAAGTTAAAGAGCCCCATAACAATGACCCTGTTATGCTCACTCCTATCCAGAATCATCTTTGCTAACCTTTCCTTTACACCTCTGAAACTATTCGGAGGCCTACAGGAAACCCCTAACATGGTGATCTCTCCATTCCAGTTTCTAAACTCAGCCCATACTACCTCGGTAGACAAGTCCTCAAATGTCCTTTCTGCCACCGTAATACTGTCTGGCACTAACACTGATTTGGAGACACCCGTGTTGAACTGGGGTGTACAAAGTTAAAAATCACTCGACACCAGGTTATAGTCCAACAGGTTTATTTGGAAGCGCTAGCTTTCGGAGCACTGCTCCTTCATCAGGTGAATGTGGAGAATAAGATTGTAAGACAGAATTTATAGCAAAGGTTTACAGTGTGATGCAATTGAAATTATATATTGAAAAAGACTCGGATTCTTTGTTAAGTCTCTCATCTTTTAGAATGACCATGCTGGTTTCAGTTCTTTCATTTGTAAATTGCAAAACTTTTTTTAAAAATTACATTCTCAAGTGAACTTTGACAATTAGTGTCATGTCAGCCCAGATAAGGTATTGAAGGTGTTAGCTTCCCTGCGTGAGGCTGTCTGTGCCACAATGGTCAGTCTGATTCTAATCTAAAAAATGAATTTACCGAGTCTTACATGGATCATGCAGTTTTTGAGCAAACTAAAATGTCATTCTGCAAGTACAAATTCACCCCACAAACTTATATGTGTATGTGTGCACGTGTGTATGTGTGTGTGTGTGTTTGTGTGTGTGTTGGGGGGATAGGGCGTATTATGAGTATCTGTGAGAGGGTGTGTGTATGTAAAGGGTTAAAGGGTAAAGGGTTTAAGTCTGTGAGAGGGTGTGTGGGAGTGTATGTGTGAGTCTATAAGAGAGGGTCTGTGTGTGTTTGTGTTTGTGTGTCTGTGTGTATAGTGCAATGGGGTCACCCAAGGTCCCAGTTGAGGCCATCCTCATGGGTACCAACCTTGGCTATCAGCCTCTGCTCGGCCACTTTTCATTGTTGCCTGTCCCGAAGTCCGTTCTGGCATCAGCTCAGTACTCAACACCAACAACTGCCAATCACCGAGCACTGTCCTACAACTCATCTGCTTTATTCTTGATCACAATGTCTTCACCTTTGACAACGAGTTCTTCATCCAAACACATGGGACAACCCTGGAGACCAAATTTGCACCCCAATATGTCAAAATTTTCATGCACAGGTTCGAACAAGACTTCTTTACACAGGACCTCCAACCAACATTATACACCAGGTACATTGATGACATTTTCTTCCTCTGGACCCATGGTGAGGAGTCACTGATAAAACTACACAGTGATATCAACAAGTTTCATCCCACCATCAAACTCACCATGGACTACTCTCGACTATCTGTCTCATTCTTGGACACATGCTCTCCATCAAGGATGGACACTTCAGCACCACACTCTACCGCAAGCCCACGGATAACCTCACAATGCTACACTTCTCCAGCTTCCACCCGAAACATATTAAAACAGCCATTCCCTATGGACCAGCTCTACATGTACACCAGATTTGCTCAGATGAGGAGGAACGTGATGGGCACTTGGAAATACTCAGGGATGCCCTCATAAGAACGGGGTATGATGCTCAACTCATCGACAGCCAGTTCCGAAGTGCCACAGTAAGGAACAGTAAGGACCTCCTCGGGAGACAGACACAAGCTGCTATCGACAGGGTACCCTTTGTTGTTCAGTACTTCCCAGGAGCCAAAAAACTATGCCATGTTCTTCGCAGCCTGCAACACATCATTAATGAGATGAACACCTCGCCAAGACCTTCCCCACACTTCCACTTCTCGCCTTTAAACAGCCACCACACTTTAAACAGATCATTGTTCGTAGCAAACTGCCCGGCTTTCAGGACAATACCATACAACCTTGTCACAGCAGACGCTGCAAGATGTGTCAGAATTTCGACACGGATATCACAATTACGCATGGGGACACCTCCCACCATGTATGTGGCAGGTACTCATGTGACTCAGCCAACATTGTCTATCTCATAAGCTGCAGGCAAGCATGCCCTGAGGCACGGTACATTGACAAGACCAAACAGAGGTTACGGTAACAGATGAATGGACATCACAGAACAATCAGCAGACAGGAGTGTTCCCTCCCAGTCCTTCAGCAGTCCAGGACATTCAATCTTGGACCTTCGGGTGACTGTCCTCCAAGGCGGACTTCGGGACAGGCAACAATGCAAAGTGGCCGAGCAGAGGCTGATAACCATGGGGATGGCCTCATCCGAGACCTTGGATTCATGTCACTCTACAGGTGACCCCATTGCACTATACACACAGACAGACAGACAGACACACACACACACACACCCCTCTCTCATATATTCACACATATACTCCCACACACCCTCTCACAGAGTTAAACCCCTTTACACTTTACCCAACCACAGCCACCCCCGACACACACACACATACACATTTAAGCTTGTGGGGTGAATTTGTACTTGCAGAATTACATTGTACTTTGCTCAAAAACTGCATGAATCCATGTAAGATTCTGTAAATCCATTTTTTAGATTAGAATCAGTCCGATCATTGTGGCACATACAGCCTCACAGGGAGCTAACACCTTCAATACCTTATCGACATTACACCAATTGTTCACTTGAGAATGTAATTTTTTTCAAAAGATTTGCGATTTACATATGAAAGAACTGAAACCAATACGGTTGAGTGAATTAACAAACAATCTGGGTCTTTTTCAATTTATAATTTCAGTTACATCCCACTGTAAACTTTTGCTCTAAATTCTGTGTCTTACAATTTTATTCTCCACAACCACCTGATGAAAGAGCAGCACTCTGAAAGCTAGCGCTTCCAAATAAACCTGTTGGACTATAACCTGGTGTTGAGTGATTTTTAGCTTTGACTAACACTGCCACACTTCCACTTCTTTTACCACCTTCTCTGTTCGTACTTAAACATCTAAATCCCAGAACCTGCAACAACAATTCCTGTACCTGCTCTATCCATGTCTCCAAAATAGCCAATCGAAATCTCAGGTACAACCCATGCTGTAAATTCACCCACCTTATTCCAGATGCTCCTGGATTTGAAATAAACCCACTTCAAACCATCCTCCCGCTTGCCGGTGCACTCTTGCGACCTTGAAATCTTATTTCTGGCCTCACTACTCCCTGCCTCCTGGACAATGGAACTACAGTTTAGGTTCCCATCCCCCTGCTGAATTAATTTAAACCTTCCCAAAGAGCATTAGCAAATTTACTCCTTAAGATATTGGTACCCCTTTGGTTCAGGTATAGACCATCCTGTTTGTAGAGGTCCCACTTACCCCAGAATGAGCACCAATTATCCAGGTATCCAAAACCCTCCCTCCTGCACCATCCCTGTCGCCACGTGTTCAATTCTCCTCTCTTGTTATTCCTCGTCTTGCTGGCACATGGCACGAGTAACAAACCAGAGATAACAACTCTGTTTGTTCTAGCTCTAAGCTTCCACCCTAGCTCCCTGAATTCCTGCCTTAAATCCCCATCTATTTTCCTACCTACGTCGTTGTGGACCATGACTTGGGGCTGCTCCTCCTCCCTCCCAAGGACCCCGAGAAAACGATTCGAGAAATCTCAAACCCTAGCACCTGGGAGACCACACACCAACTGTGAGTCTCCCTTGTTCCCACAGACCTTCCTATCTGTCCCCCTAATTATGGAGTCCCCAGTGACTAATGCTCAACTCCTCTCCCCTTTCTCTTCTGAGTAACAGGGACAGACTCTGTGCCAGAGATCTGTACCACATGGCTTACCCCTGGTAATTCCACCGCCCCCCAAAAAAACAGTATCCAAAAAAGTATACTTATTATTGAAGAATGGCCACAGGGGATCCCTGCACTGCCTGCCAGTTCCCTTTCCATTCCCTGACTGTAACCCCCTTGGTTCACAAGCCTCATTTGTGATGAAGGGGTCTTGCCTGAAACATCGATTCTCCTGCTCCTTGGATGCTGCCTGACCTGTTGTACATTTCCAGCAACACACTCTTGACTCTGATCTCCAGCATCTGCAGTTCTCACTTTCTCCCAGTAGCCCAAATCTGTTTTTTTCCTGTACCTGAGGTGTGACTACCTCCCTGTAACTCTTTTCTATAACCCCCTCTGCCTTCCAAAAGATCCGAAGTTCATCCAGCTCCAGCTCCAGTTCCCTAATGCAGTTTTTGAGGAGCTGGAGTTGGGTGCACTTCCTGCAGGTGAAGTCAGCAGGGACACTAGTCATGACCCTTATCTCACACATTCTGTAGGAGGAAATTCAACTACCCTAACCTCCATTCCCACTATTCTAAATTCCCAGAGAGACTGTAGAAGAATAAAGAATTTTTTAAAAACTGGTTACCTTACCAATCTGGCACACAGAACTCTTTTTTTTGGTTAGAGGAGGAGGATGAGTGGGAGACACTACCTAAGTAGTGTTTTGGGTAATGCAACCACCCAAATATATTACTTCACTTACTCAGCAGTCCTGTGTCTGCTCCTGCTCAGCGTATACTCTGCCTATTCATGAGGAAAGCTTTTAAAGCAGTGATTTAACTTCCTGGCAGCCCCGAGTCGTTCCACACGCTCTTCCTGCTGCTAAACAAAAAATGGAGGGCCCCAACGCTTGAGGTAACTTTTCAAAGCAGTCATGTACCTTCCTGGCAGCCCCTTGGTCATCGCTCCCGCTCCTCCTGCTGCTAACAAAAACAAACTATTTCTGTCAAAGGATTGTGAATCTGTGGAATTCATTACCACAAAGTGCATTGGATGCTGGGACAGTGAGTAAATTTAAGGCAGAGCTAGACAGAGTTTTAATTGGTAATGAATTGAAGGGTTGTGTGGAGAAGGCAGGAAAATGGGAGCGAGGAGCAGATCAGCCAGGCTCGATGGGCTGTATTGGCCTAATTCTGCTGCTATATACCATGAACTTATGAACTTTTGCAATTTGGATCCCAAATTAGCTTAGTGGCTGGAGGCTGAAAGTGATGGTTGAAAGTTGTTTTTTGGATCAGACGTCTGCGTCCAATGGCTCAGTACTGGGTCCCTTACTGTTTGTTGTGTACATTAATGACCTAGACATGGATGTAGGAGGTATGATCAGTAAATTTGCAAATGACATGACAATTGGTGTTGTGCTTTATAGCAAGAAAGAAAGCCTTAGACTACAGGAGAGTATTAACAGATTGGGTACGTCAGGTTCCAAGCAATTGATTATGATAGGGTACTCTCTAGTCAGAGGCACAGACAGACATTTCTGTGGCTAGCAGTGAGAAATCAGAAGTTTGTGTTGCTTCCCTATTGTTAGGATCAAGGATATCCTGGAAAGAGTGCAGAATATTCTCAAAGGGGAGAGGGACCAGCAGGAGGTCATTGTGCACGTTGGAACTAATGACATAGGAAGGGTAAAGGATGAAATTCTGAAGGGTGAATACAGAAAGTTAGCAGGAATTTAAAAAGGAGGTACTTGAGAGTAGTAATATCTGGATTATTCTCGGTGCTATGAGCTAGTGAGAGTAGCAATAGGAGGATATAGCAGATGAATGCATGGCTAAGGGGATAGTGCAGGGGAGAAGGGTTCACATTTTTGGATCATTGGAATCTCCTAGGATAGAAGTGATTTGTATAAGAAGGACAGATTACACCTGAATTGAAAGGGGACTAATATACTGGCAGGAAGATTTGCTAGAGCTGCTTGGAAGGATTTAAACTAGTAAGGTGGGGGGCGGGCAGAGGGTGGGACCCAGGGAGATTGTGAGGAAAGAGATCAATCTGAGACTGGTACAGCTGGGAAGAGGAGTGAGTCAAACAGTCAGGGCAGGCAGGAACAAAGCAGAGAACGAGGTTGGACTGATAAATTAAACTGCATTTATTTCAATGCAAGAGGCCTAACAGGAAAGGCAGTTGAACTCAGAGCATGGTTTGGAATATGGGACTGAGATATCATAGGAATTACAGCGACATGGCTCAGGGATGGACAGGACTAGCAGCTTAATGTTCCAGGATACAAATTCGATAGGAAGGATTAAAAGGGGGGGCGGGACAAGAGGGGGAGTGGTGTTTTTGATAAGGGAATTACTGCTGTACTTCAGGGGGATCTTCCTAGGAATCCATCCAGGTAAGTTATTTGGATGGAACTGAGAAATAAGAAATGGATGATCACCTTATTGGGATTGTGCTATAGACCTCCCCCAATATTCAGCACGAAATTGAGAAACAAATTTGTAAGGAGATCTTACAAATTATCCTGTAAGAATAATAGGGTGGTTATGGTAGGGGATTTTAACTTCCCAAACATAGACCCAGACTGCTATAGTGTTAAGGATTTAGATGGAGAGGAATTTGTTAGATATATAAGGCAGGGTAAGTGACTGAGGTGTCAGTGGGGGAGCACTTTGGGGCCAGCAACCATAATTCTATTAGTTTTAAAATAATGATGGAAAAGGTTCGATCGGATCTAAAACTTAAATTCGAAATTGGAGGAAGGCTAATTTCGATGGTATTAGGCAAGAACTTTCAAAAGTTGATTTGGGGAGGATGTTCATAGATAAAAGGACTGCTGAAAAATGGGAAACCTTCAATAATGAGATAACAAGAGTCCAGAGACAGTATGCTCCTGTTAGGGAGAACAGCAAGACTGGTAAGTGTAGGGAAAGCTGGATGACTAGAGAAACTGAGGTTTTGGTCAAGAACAAGAAGGAAGCATATGTCAGGTATAGACAGCAGAGACTGACCCTTATAAGTGAATAAAGACTGTAGGAGTATATTTAAGAGGGAAGCCAGGAGGGCAAAAAGGAGACATGAGATAGCTTTGGCAAATAGGGTTAAGGAGAATCCAAAAGGATTTTATAAATCCATTAAGGACAAAAGGGTAACTAGAGAGAGAATAGGGCCCCTCAAAGATCAGCAAAGCAGCCTATATGTGGAACTGCAGGAGATGGGGAGATATTAAACGAGTATTTCCCATCAGTGTTTAATGTGGAGAAGGACATGGAAGATATAGAGTGTGGGAAATAGATGGTGCCATCTTGAAAAATGTCCATATTACAGAGGAGAAGGTTTTGTATATCTAAAGCACATAGAGGTGAATAAATCCCCAGGACCTGATCAGGTGTACCCTAGAACTCTGGGTAGCTAGGGAAGTGATTGCTGGGTCACTTGCTTGTATCATCAATAGTCATAGGTGAGGTGCAGCAGACTGGAGGTTGGCTAAGAGAGTGCCACTATTTAAGAAAGGTGGGAAGGAAAAGTTAGGGAACTATGGACTGTGAGCCTGACATTGATGGTGGGCAGGTTGTTGAAGGGAATCCTGAGGAAAACAGGACTTACATGTATTTGGAAAGACAAAGACTGATTAGGGATCGTCAACATGGCTTTGTGCATGGGAAATCATGTGTCACTAACTTGATATAGTTTTTTGAAGAAGTAACGAAGAGGATAGATGATGGCAGAGTGGTTAATGTGATATATATGAACTTCAGTAAGGCATTCAACATGATTCCTCATGGTAAACTGGTTTGCATGGTTAGATCACATGGAATACGGAGAAATAGCTATTTGGATACAGAACTGGCTTGAAGGTAGAAAACAGAGAGTCTTGGTTGAGGGTTGCCTTTCAGACAGGAGGCCTGTGACCAGTGGTGTGCCACAAAGATCGGTGCTGGGTCCACTGCTTTTTGTCATTTATATAAATGATTTGAATATGAACATAAGAGGTATAGTTTAGTAAGTTTGCCGATAACACCGAAATTGGAGGTGTATTGGACAGCTAATAAGGTTACCTCAGAGTACAATGGGATCTTGATCAGATGGGCCAATGGGCTGAGGAGTGGCAAATGGAGTTTAATGTAGATAAATTTGATGAGCTGCATTTTGGAAAGACAAATCAGGGCAGGACTTAGTAGTAAGGTCTTGGGGCGTGTTGCTGAACAAAGAGACCTTGGAGTGCAGGTTCATAGTTCCTTGAAAGTGGAGTCGCAGGTAGATAGGATAGTGAAGAAGGCATTTGGTATGCTTTCCTGTATTGGTCAGAGCATTGGGTATGAAGTTGGGAGGTCATGTTGCAGTTGTACACAACATTAGTTCGGCCACTTTTGGAATATTGTGTGCAATTCTGGTCTCCCTTCTATTGAAGGGATGTTGTGAAACTTGAAAGGGTTCAGAAAAGATCTGCAAGGGTGTTGCCAGGGTGGAGGGCTGGAACTGTAGGAGAGAGTGTGAATAGATTGGAGCTCTTTTTCCTTGAGTGTCGGAGGCTGAGGGATGACCTTATAGAGGTTTATAAGATCATAAAAGGCATGGATAGGGTAAATATACAAGGTATTTTCCAAGGGGTGGGGATGTCCAGAACTAGAAGGCATTGGTTTAAGGTGAGAGGGGAACGTTTAAAAGGGATCTAAGGGGACAACCTTTTCACACAGAGGGTAGTGTGTGTGTGGAATGAGCTGCCAGAAGAAGTGGGGGAGGCTGGTACAATTACAACATTTAAAAGGCATCTGAATGGGTATATGAATAGGAAGGGTTTAGAGGGATGTGGACCAAATGTTGGTAAATGGGACTAGATTAATTTAGAATATCTGGTCGGCATGGATGGGTTAAACCAAAGGTTCTGTTTCTGTGCTCTACATCTCTATGACTCTATGGTCAAATGGTAGAAGAGTGTCAAATAGAATTTAATAGTGAAAAATGTGAGGATCTTTTTGGAAGGACTAACAAGGCAAGGGAGTACATGATAGCTGGTAGAATTGTAGGAAGTGGAGAGGATTAGAGCAGCCTTGGTGTGATCCATGGATCCTGAAGGCAGCATGACATTTTGATACGGCAGTTAAGGTGACATATGGGTCACTTGCCTTTACTTGTTGAGGCACTGAATGCAAGAACAGGAAGGTTTGATGGAGCTGTTTAAAACTTTAGTAAGGCCATAACTGGAGCTCTGTAGGAAGGATGGGATTATACTAGAGAGACTGCAGAAGAGATTCACCAATATGGTGCAGAGGTTGGGGTGATTCAGCTATGAAGAGAGATTAGACAGGATGGAGTTGTTTATCTTAGAGCAGAGATGGTTGAGCGAGGACCTGATTAAAGTGTACAAAATTATGAGGTGCATAGTGAAGGTAGGAAATCATTTTTCCTCTTAACAGACAGGCCAAAAACCATCTAGGTATCCCCGTTGTTAATAATTATGTGTACCATATCAATATAACT
Organism: Chiloscyllium plagiosum; assembly: GCF_037043375.1. Lineage (NCBI taxonomy): Eukaryota > Metazoa > Chordata > Chondrichthyes > Orectolobiformes > Hemiscylliidae > Chiloscyllium > Chiloscyllium plagiosum. The sequence continues at coordinate 65,530,029 of NW_028270141.1, forward strand.
TGTCAGAACCTCTTCTTGTTGGACTACCTAACGGTTTTCCACAGTCACACTAGACAATGTAGGTCCCAATATAAAAAGGATGATGGCAGCAAATCTACGTTACAGTAACCAAGAATTCAGCTAACTCACACAACATGATGGTCACTGGTGAGGATTAATTATGCAATATGGTGCCAGCAATGGGCATTGTATTGTCTTACTATAATCATAAGCACCTCTGCACCATCTCGTCAGTCAGTTGGGATATAAGGTAAAAGGCAAAGTCTCCATTGTCCTTGCAGGGTTGCACACTCGTTAGAGAATATCTTTGTGGAAAACACCCAGAAAAGCACCATCAACAAACATTTATCTTTTATTTACAAATTTCTCATAAAACTTTAGTTTAATAATTTTAATTTTTTTCAAATTTAGCAGTGTTTTGTCAATGGAAAAACTTTCATTTGCAATTTGGGAGTGTGGAAACTGGAGCAACTCTGTTGCTGGAGCTAATTCTGAGTTTAGCAAAATAAATGGGCCCAGGCCTTTGGGTTTTGTTTGTTGTGAACCATCGTAGGAAATGGTCTCACCCCGTAACACCGACAGAATATGACATGGACAGTTAGGTCTAAGGTATCAGTAAATAATTAGGGTATTACCATCATATTTGGAAAGCGCATCATTGTACTATTGTCACATAAATTCTAAACTCTACCCAGTGTTAAACTTTGATACTTTACCCCTGGAGGAGATCGATTAAGAAACCCAGTACTTTAGAGTTAATTTTATTTATTTTAACGCGTTTTAAAAACTGCTGCATTTGTGGGGGAAAATTGTGGGACAAGATGAAAGAAGTGGTAATACCCTGTAAAATTTTCTGTGCACTGGAAAGCCCAGCCCCCTGGGTGTCAATCAAATCCTCCTAACATGTAGGATGCGGAAGTCAAGAGGAGGACGATTGTAGTTACCTCGTTCCATTTTTGTTTTAATGTTTACTGTTTGCTCTTCTGTTAGGAGCGTGCTTTTTCTGTATGTATTCGTGTAGAGGTTCTTGGCCAGGTACAGTAACACGAGAGGTAAGCAGAGGCCGGTCGGTTCTGAGTGGGTTGATGCTGCAAGTTGTGAAGTCTGGAGCACTGACCGAGCCGCGGTGTCAGTCAGAGATTGAGGCTGTGGAGCAGAACATTCTGCAGCTCAGCCGGTAGCATGCGGGCAGTGTTTGCGAGTTATTCCCGTGTTTCAGTATGCCACTGTATCTTGCAGACCTCATTACTGCAGATCACTACACAACCAGCGCAACCGGTTTCATTTAGTGCGTTTCATTCTGACTCATATTTGTCGTAAATCTTAGGGGCGGATTTGTTATTTGGAAACCACCAAAACGAAGCTGTTTCTGCTGTTTCATTTTCTCAGATGCTGGCAATACACGGGGAATTGTGGTTAAATGTTTCAGACAGAGCTTTGGCCAGATTAGTAATTGTTAACCGTTCTTCAGTTTTCGGATTATCATGTCGGACATCAACTCGATCTTTTACCTCTATTGTATATCATATGACCCGGTCATACTGATGAGATCAGTACACAAAATAACACTGCACTCTCCAGGGTGAACATGTGAGATGTTTTGCAATGGCTTCTCTTCCTCTTACACTTACATTATCTCTGATGATGCAGCCACTTCAATTTCACACACATCCCCTTATTATCCAGAAACGGAATGTCACATTCTAGATGTAGATTGAGGATGACCAGTTGTAGTTGGCAGCCACCCGTGACTGCTCCACTATCTCTGATCTTGCCTCATCGCTTTCGGGATGCCCAGTGTCTTCAGTCCCTGCTACCAATTCTGTCCCCACATTCCTGACTCCCTCAATCTTATTGGTGCCCTATTTGACCTTGAGCTTCTGACCCAAAACATTCATCAAAATCACCATGTTTCACTCCTGCCGCAGTTCATGTACTGAAAATTCCAGACATGCCTTTGTTACCTATGAATTTCTCAGGGTGATCTTCCACCTTGGTCCAAAGCTGTTATGCTAATTTCCTAGTTATGTCAAAATCCTGTTCAGTCATTATATCTGTCCTTGATGATCTACATTGGCTTGACTCAACAATGTCCAAATTTTTAAAAATTCATTGTTTTCAAACCCTTCCTTATCTCTGCAATTCCTGAAGCTTGGATTTTCATATGGCTTTTTGTAAGGCTCACTGGAGGTTGTTTGGCAAAATTAGTTAGCATGGTATAGGTGATAATGTAGTGGCATGGATTCAGGGTTAGTTAACAAAAGCAAAAGGAATAAATAGGTCATTCTCACATTGACAGGCTGGGATTTGTATGTACTACAAGGATCTGTAATTTGGTCCCGGCTGTCCACAATATATATCAATGAAATTTTAAGTAGGGACCAAACATAATATTTCTAAATTTGCAGGAGATATAAAGCTAAACAGAAAATTTGCCATGAGGACGATATAAAATGTTTTCAGGAGGATTTGGATGGACTTAGCGATTGGTTAAAAAGAACATGGTAGATGGAATATACTGTGGATAAATGTGGGGTTATTCACTTTGGTAGGAAAAACAGATATACAGCATATTTCTTAAATGCTTGGAGGTTGTAAAGTAGATGTACAAAGGTACTTGGGTGTCCTTGTCAAGAAATCACTAAAAGCTAATGACAGGTGTTGCAAGCTATTAGACAGGTATTGAAATATTACCAATTATCACAAGAGGATTTGAGTTCAGAAATAGTGAAGTCTTTCTTCAAATGTAAAAGAATTTGGTTAGACTGCACCTGGAGTTCCATATGAAGTTTTTGTCTCTATCTCAGGAAATATATTATTACCATAGAGGAAATGTTACAATGCTTCATCAGACTTGTTCCCTGAAGGGCAGGACTGCCCCAAGAAGAGAGCAAACTGGGCCTGTAGAATTTCAAAGAATGAGAGGTGATCTCTTTAAAATCTACAAAATAATTAAAGGGATCGAAGCAGGTAAGATGTTTCCCCTGCTTGGAGAGCCTAGAACTAGAGGACACTAGTTAAAGGGAAGGGAGATGCCATTTACGACTGAGGAGAAATTGTCTTACTTGGGTGGTGAATGTTTGGAATTCTGTACCCCAGAGGTATGTGAAAGCTCAGTTTTTGAGTATGTTAAACGTAGAAGTTGATAAATATTTGATTTTCAATGGCGTAAAGGTTGTGGCAATAATATGCATAAAAGGCATTGAAGTGTTCAATCAGCCATTATCGTATTAAATGGCTCATTGTGCTGAATGGCACAATCCTATTCCTGTGTCTATGAAGGATTTAATGGTTGGGTGACATGAGGCATGGTTGATTGTTGGCCCTCAATCCTATGCCAAAGATATCTAGTTAAACCCATTTTCCTGCTCCTCCCACTGAACCCTATAAATTTTTCATTTTATTAAATCCAGTTCTCCTTTGAATACTAAGATTGAATCTGCTTCTACTACCCCTTCAGCAGTGTTTTACAGGTCACAACCACTTGTTGCAGTATAAAAAAAGTATACATTCACGCATTTCTGTCTGCATCCTATGGTTCTTGCTACTGGAAACAGTTTATCCTTGTATATTAAAACACGTAAACCTTTATGAAATCTCTACTGCTCTCATTCTTCTTTCCTGTCTTCTTCCATAAATGTTGCAAGATGTATTTATTTTTCAAAAAATATTGTTAACTGTGAAACTGGGATTTTGTTCATGTTCTGTACTTAGAGCTGTTTATGTTTGGTAATTGGCTGGACATGAAAACCAAAGTCAGATGATTTCTGAATTTAATGGATCATTAGTCAATTTGGTTTCAAAATAGCATAACACAAGAGTTTTCAGAGACTTTTCCAACAATTCCATCATGTGACATGAAATGTTATTTAAATAATCAAAGCATACTAGCTATGTCATACTAACCATGTTGTACTAAATCTAATATAAAATAAGCAATATGTTTGATCTCTGTCCATAATGAAGCAAAGATTTCAGAAACAAAGATACACTGTAAATAGCCTGAGTTGTTACTGTAGAAAATATATAGTGCAATAGCTCTGATTGTGTTGAAGGAAAATTATTTTGTTTCTACAGGAGTTTTCAATTTTAACAGTGTAATGTAAAGGGCTCAATCAGGATATTTGTGCATATTAATGTTATAAGGAAATATAAACAAAAACAGATATTCATGTTTGTCACCTTGCTTGCACGTTTTGGAATCACACCTGCTTGATTCATTTGAGCCAAGGTTATTTTGAGCCTTGGTGGAAAATCCATTAATAATGAATTACAATTTTATAATATCCAAGGATCCTCATTAAAAATGTGGAATAATGGGAGGAAACTAAAAAATTTGTGACAAGTTTTTAGGCCTGCTTCGTGTTGAATATTTGCAGAATCACTCCTTGATGTGTCAAACAAAGAATTAATGAACTTTTATTTAAAACTGTACTCATTGGTTGACATTTTAGTGTCCTAGGCTGATGAAATCTTTAAAGAAATGTAGTCAGTATTGTAATGTATAGAAGCTTGGCCACGAACTGTGCTCAGAAAAGTCTCTCAAAGTAATGTGATAAAGTGACCAATTATTGGTAGTCTGTTTAATGTTGCCCTCTTTGATATCATTTTGGTTTAAATTCCTGAAGTTATTGGGAAATTGAAATCTCACTGAGTGCCCAGAGAACCATTTTGATGTTGATTACTATAATACAGCACCTGACCCATTTTAGCATAGCTTCCTTATCTTCATTCAGGATGTTTCCATTGCCTGGCCTTCCAACAAGGCTTCTCCATATGCCACACCACTGCCTGATGTCTGCACCAGTGAGTCTTGGCCCAGCAGGTTCAGATCCCTTCAGACACCCCCACCACCCAACAGAAGCTTTTGCCCTTACATCCCACATGGACATGATAGAGCCACCCCATGTAATTGACAGGGTACTGTCTATGTTTGAGCTCAGCAGAGAATTCCCACAAGAGACGGAAGTCAGAGGTGCAGGGCTTTCTGCTGCAGACCGTAGCATGTACAGCAGTACAACAGTGCAGGGGAGCTGGTGAACATCTTCAGCTACCATCCTCCACTGAACAGCATTGGCAAAATGCTGCTTATTTGCTCTGTGCCATTGATCTGTTGCAGAATGCCTGCAGTCTTGGCTTCCAGGGAGAAGGAGGGAATGAAAAAACCCACCCAGCCTAGCCACAGACATCATGGAGGGAGCAGGAAAGCCAAAACCTCACAGCCAACCCAGAGGAACTGAGTGGACCCCAGAGGTAATGGCCGCCAGCATGAAGTGGCATAGTGGAGTAGCCAGATGATGCAACCTGGCAACAATCATGAAACAAATGATGAACCCAGTAGGCAGCCCAGAGTCTGATGACTATCAATTGTGACAATACAGCACTCCCTCCAAAGGAGAGTTGTATCAGACTTAATATTAACTTTGTTTCTGTTTCCTCAGATGCTACAGATTTTTCCAGTATTTTTGTTTCATTTTTGCACTCTCTCAGCCTAGATGACAAATAGTTGAACTTGCCTCAAGGTCTCCTTTGATTTAGTAATCTTGTCTTTTTGATCTTCACTGCGCCCACTCACCAGTTTGCATGTTAATTTGTAGTATGTGAATAGTATTTATGTACAGTTTCTGGTTGCCCTCTGGTCATTAAGAGTCAACAGAATGGTGTGAGTTTGGAACCCTTTGTAGGCCAGCCGGACAGCGTAAATACCTTGTCAAAAGGATGTTGTGATTTTTTTTTAGGCTTTATTTTACTTATGCCAGCCCACATAGTGTTAGGTTAATTGAATTAAGTTTTACAGCCAGTCTGGTGTGTTTTGTACTCGCAACCTCTGGGTGCTATCCAACACGATAAATCATGTGACTACCAAATCCTTCACACCATCACTGTTACCATCCCCATCTTCTGTTTCAAATGTTGCTGCAGTATCTTGCATTGATGAAAAGCATAATGTTGCAGATACCAGCAAGTGAATGTAAAAACAAAAACTAATGAAAACGTCAGACAGCATCTCTGGAGAAAGAAACTTAATTATCTGTCTTAAGTTCATCATTTTAGGTTACAATTATTGTTAACCACAGTGGATGCAGTAAAGACCAAAAGAGAGCAAAATTATAAAATCAAAGGAGACCTTGAGGTATTTGTAAACTAAGCTGACACTTTAACAGAGAGCTGAGAGAGTGTTAAAATAAAACAAAAGTACAGTACTGGAAAAATTGGCAACGCCTGAGAAAAGAGAAACAAAGTCAATGTTGAGTCCGATATGACCCTCAGACGATAATGTCTCCATCCATTTCTTTATTCCTTCATGGGATGAATGTGCTGCTGGTAAGCCAACATTTGTTGCCCATTTCAATTTGTTTTTGAACGTATTGGTGTGCTTGGGCATTTCAGAGGCCATCTTAAAAGTCAACCATACTATCGTGGGTCTTGAGTCAAGTGCAGATCAGACTAGGTAAAATGACAGATTTTCTTCTCTAAAGGTTATTAGGGAACCACGCAATCTGTTTGTTTTTAACAGTTACTCATTATTACCACCATTATTGAGAGTAGCTTTATAATTCAATGGTTGGTAATTGAATTAAAATTTGATCAACTGCTGTAGTGGGATTTGAACCTATGTTTCCTGAGCATTAGTCTTGGTTCATGTCCAGTGATATGACCACTATGCCACTTTGGCAAAGAAAAAAGACCAAGGATTTTCTGCTTTGGGAGAAAAACTTGAAAGAGTAGTTGTTAATGCTGTTGTGGAAATGGGGCTTTCCAACACTAAGAATCCCAGTACAGAAAGAATAAGATCAGAAATGTTATCTTTACTCTCAAACAATTAAGATATACTATAATATTGTAAGTTATTTCCATAATCCAGTTTTCCTTTCCAGTTAATATAGTCAGAGCCATAGTTTCTCACTCATTAAAGGTCACATGATTTATTTGTATGTACAAAGCTGGTCGAACCTGTCTGCGTTAAATTACAGCAAAGAGCATTTTAAAAATGTCAATAAGCAATAATATTTAAGTTGGGCTGCAAATGTGATTAAGAAAGATTATTATTAATTTTAAGTTGATATCTTTGTCAATACCGTTACTTATTTGAACAGCAAATTTGGAAAATCAACAATCGTGTCTAAAGTCTGTTTCCTCCAATTTTTGGATATCCTTCACAAGTTCCTGGCAGGTCAGACCAAATGCTGACAGAAGATGGAATCATGTTACCTGCATAGGCAAAATGTTGTTAATCTGCATAACAGTAACTTGATAGGAAAGTTTTTTTGGCTGTGGTAATCACATATTATATTTGTGAACCTGTTTGTTAAAATTTATTGTTTCAGTTCCTTAGGTTTTGCTGCTTTTTTTGTTTTTGTTTCATTTCCCCGTGTCCTGCAGCTTTGTGGTTAGCTACTTGTGTTACATCCACAACTCAGTACCTGTTTTACAAGTATTCAGTGGTTTATCCCTTCAAATGCTTATGGATCTGAAATATATTTCTAACTATTTCTGTTTGTGGAGCATTCAATATTTTATTTTAAAAATGAGTGGTGGTAAAGTTTAAAATTACTTTTATACATTTAGGTGTGGGATTAATGCTTATGAAGGAAGTTGAGTGGGAGTGTAATTGCCAGTACTGTCTTACATCAGAGCCATTTTCCTGGAGGCTGGATGGGGAGTGGAACAGTTAACTCAAAATGGATTGATTTGAACTAATAAAGAGGCCAATGAAGGCCAGTAGCTAGTGATTGTGCATACATAAGATTTCAGGATGCTAAATCACTAACTACTGAACTGGTACTAAACTTACAATGCATCATTCCTACCACATAGTGTGTTTGGAGAAATATGAATGATGTCAGTTGTGTTTCTGCTTAAGTGTTATTTTCAATTCCTGGGAACAGTGTAACAAGCTGGCAGTCCTAATAACAGAGTTTGGTTTAAATAACAGCCTGTCCAGGAGCAGGATTGTGAGCGGCTGACAGATGGCCAGAATCAGGGAACAATGGAGATGGCGCCAATGGTAGTAGGAGGTATTGTTATGATTGGAAGGAGGAGAGAGTAGATATTTGAGGCCAGAGGAGTCACCTGTGCCTTTTCTGAAGCATGATCTAGTTTCCTAGTCCTTTGCCTGTGGGGCTGGCACATCAGCTCCCCCCACTCTTCCGTTAGTTCGTGAAATTGAAACATCATTGCATCATGATACATAAATTTAAATCGGGACCACACTTACTTCCTGTGGGTGGCCTGCATAAAAGAGCAGAATGTTGACAGAATCGGAAAGGAGCAGAAGGGACACAGTAAGTAATTCCCACTATTTTGTTTGTCCCATCGACTGATTACCACCAAGCGTAGGCAGGTAAAACTAAAGCCTTTCTCTCAAAACTGGTTTGACGTGTATGTTTCACACTAGATAATTTCTGTAAGTGATTGTTCCATGCATTCTTACCAGAAGGACGTGTCAATAAGCATAATGTTTCACAGACAAAATTGTTTTTCTTTTATTAGAGCTATGATTCAGTACATCCTCTTTCCAGAAGCAATCAAGTTGTCTTCGGAATCCATTTTTAATGTTGATTTCAATCACTTCTCATAACACTTTCATATTAGGTGAGGAACATTCTCTTCTTTCTTCCTACCTCACAACAGCACCAAGCTAAATTAAGTTGATACAGCATTTGACTAAACTTACCTTTTTCATCAAGGAAAATCCAGGGTTTTTGTCTCCATGACACAATTATTCAATTCATTTTTCATGCTCTGTGCAAAGATCTCCCTTCAATTCATTCTAAATTTGTCTTTTACCAATTTCAATCGGTATCCTCTGGTTCTCTTTTATACTATAATTTGAAGAGTAGTTGACTGTCTTTTATACCTTGTAAGGTTGCCTCTTGGCTTTACTTTTTCCTTTTTCCCCAACTCTGAAAAGCTCAAGTTCTTCATGTTGGTTTTCTAATTCTGGGGAGGAATGGCTACTCTGTGAACTATCTTAAGGGCTGGCAAACCCCTTACTTTCTGCTAACCAGAATACAGATTGGTTGCTTGAACCAGATTGGATACAATACTTAAACATATGGCGCATGATATGGCTGGAGAACATTCATATGTGTGCTTTACTGTTTGAATGTAAATCTACATTTCATATACTTGATCGTCAAGGCACCAGCAGTGAGTAGACACATTGCCTAACTGTAGGAAACACACATGTCAAAGCACTGGTCTTCAGTCAATGCTTTAATGAGGCTTTAAAAAGCAACACCAGGATAAAATTACTGCCAGTGTTTAATACTTCTTCCCTCCGCTCCCCCCACCCCACCCCTCCACATCAGATATTAGAACTTTTAGTGAAGAAAAAGATGGTGGATTTCCTTTTCAAAATGCAGGCTGTTGTGAAGTTCTTGGAATAGAAACAGTTATATATTCAGCTAGCAGTAGCTTGTAAAAGTTTTGCAATACAGTCATACACTTCTACAACGCTGTCAGTACAAATTAGCCAGTAGTATGGGAGGCTCCAAAAATACTGTATTGAGCCCAGTAGCTGACTAAGCTGGTTGTATGATTAATTTAGAATATGAACTGCCTGAGTTGTTAAACTAGGATCCTTTATCTGTTCATAGGAGACTCCTCTATTGGTACATGCGTATATGGTAGCATCAATTGGATTAAATTTGTTTCATTACAGCTAGCTTTATGTTAATATCAAATGCTGGCTCATTATTTTGTCAAAATGTATATTCGTAAGACTGATACATTTATATTTCAGGAAAGTTGGTCTATCCTTTGAAATGATGCAAGAATTAAACTGGTTTTGTGCAGACATTTAATACCTTTGTCAAAATTCATTCACTTCATCCTCAGATTTGCAGAAAACTTTTACAAGTTTTCATTCTACTTTGGTTCTGAATCAAAAATAATAACTAATCACACCAATAAAAATTTGTGCACTGCTTATATAATAGTACAACCTAAAAGTACAATAGGGTCCCTTTTTGATCTAAGCTATGTCGGGATGATTTCTGCCTAACTTTCCTTAACCCTTCCCAGAACCCGTCATATAGAAGAACACCTAATTTCAAAGTTAAAAATCACACGACACCAGGTTATAGTCCAACAGGTTTAATTGGAAGCACACTAGCTTTCGGAGCGACGCTCCTTCATCAGGTGATAGTGGAGGGCTCAATCGTAACACAGAATTTACAGCAAAATTTACAGTGTGATGTAACTGAAATTATACATTGAAAAATTGATTGTCTGTTAAGCCTTTCATCCGTTAGAATACAGTGATAGTTTCACTTCTTTCATGTGTAAATCACAAAACCTTTTTTTTAAAAAGTTGCATTCTCGGGTTAGCTGTTAACAATGGTGATAGCTAGACAATATGTTGAAGGTGTTGACCCCTGTGTTCTCTGTCTATGCCATGATGTTCAGATTGATTCTAATCTAAAAAGTGAGATAACGGAGTTTTACATGAATGCATGCAGTTTTTGAGCAAAGTACAATGTAACCCTGCAAGTACAAATTCACAAATTGACAACATTTTCTTCCTCTGGACCCATGGTGAGGAGTCACTGATAAGACTATATAGTGACATCAACAAGTTTCATCCCACCATCAAACTCACCATGGACTACTCTCGGCTATCTGTCTCATTCTTGGACACGTGCATCTCCATCAAGGATGGACACCTCAGCACCACACTCTACCACAAACCCACAGACAGCCTCACAATGCTACACTTCTCCAGCTTCCACCCAAAACATATTAAAACAGCCATCCCCTATGGAGAAGCCCTACGCATACACTGGATCTGCTCAGATGAGGAGGAACGTGACGGACACCTGGAAATACTCAAGGATGCCCTCACAAGAACAGGGTACGATGCTTAACTCATCGATCGCCAGTTCCGACGTGCTACAGCAAGGAACCGTAATGACCTCCTCAGGAGATAGACACGTGCTGCAACCTATAGGATTACCCTTTGTTGTTCAGTATTTCCCAGGAGCTGAAAAATTACACCATGTTCTTTGTGATCTGCAACACATTATCAATGAGGATGAGCACCTCACCAAGACCTTCCCCACACCTCCACTACTTGCCTTTAAACAACTGCCAAACCTCAAACAGATCGTTGTTCGTAGCAGGCTGCCCGGCTTTCAGGACAACTCCATACAACCCTGTCACGGTAGGCGCTGCAAGACGTGTCAGAGTGTGGACATAGATACCACTATTACGCGTGGGGACACCTCCCACCTTGTACATGGCAGGTACTCATGTAACTCAGTCAACGTTGTCTATCTTATACGTTGCAGGCAAGGATGCCCGGAGGCATGGTACATTGGGGAAACCAAGCAAAGGCTATGACAATGGATGAATGGGCACTGCACAACAATCAACAGACAGGAGTGTTCCCTCCCAGGTGGGGAACACTTCAGTGTTCCAGGACATTCAGCCTTGGACCTTCGGGTGACCATCCTCCAAGGTGGACTTCAGGTCAGCCAGCAGCAAAACGTGGCCGAGCAGAGGCTGACAGCTAAGTTTGGTACCCATAGGGAGGGCCTCAACCAGGACCTTGGGTTCATGTCACATTACAGGTGACCACCATTGCACTACACACACACACACAGATACTCCTACACACACGCACACTCTCACACACACACACAGCATTCCTATACACACAGACACACATATACACAGACGCGCACACAGACACCGACACACACCCTTACAGACTTCCTGAAGAAGGGCTTATGCCCGAAACGTCGATTCTCCTGTTCCTTGGATGCTGCCTGACCTGCTGTGCTTTTCCAACAACACATTTTCAGCTTACAGACACACACACTCCCACACTCTCACATGCACCCCCTCACAAACTTAAGACACTCTGCACTCACTACACACACACATACACTTTCTCACACTCACAACCCCCAACCCAGACAGACACACACAGACAGACAAAGACCCACATGCACACATATATTGTGTGGGGTGAATTTGTACTTGCAGGGTTACATTGTACTTTGCTCAAAAACTGCATGCATTCATGTAGAACTCTGAGCTCAAAAACTGCATGAATTATGTAAAACTCCGTTATCTCACTTTTTAGATTAGAATCAATCTAAACATCATGGCATAGACAGAGAACACAGGGGGCTAATACCTTCAACATATTGTCTAGCTATCACCATTGTTAACAGCTAACCCGAGAATGCAACTTTTAAAAAAAAAAGGTTTTGTGATTTACACATGAAAGAAGTGAAACTATCACTGTATTCTAACGGATGAAAGGCTTAACAGACAATCAGTTTTTCAATGTATAATTTCAGTTACATCACACTGTAAATTTTTGCTATAAATTCTGTGTGTTACGATTGAGCCCTCCACCATCACCTGATGAAAGAGCGTCGCTCCGAAAGCCAGTGTGCTTCCAATTAAACCTGTTGGACTATAACCTGGTGTTGTGTGATTTTTAACTTTGTACACCCCAGTCCAACACCGGCATCTCCAAATCATGACCTAATTTCAAAGTTAGTTCAGATTTGGCTAAATATTTCAATAAGCCTTTTAGAGTTTAATGTAGAATTAACATTGGCACCTTCAATGTCATTATCAATGTTTGCTGCTATTACTCAACTGAAATTGACAGGAACTTTGGGAGTCTACATGGGTATGGAATACCTTTGAAATCCACAGGTTGCTGTTAGTAATTCTGCAGATGAAAAGTTAACTCTCTCAAAATTCATTTGCTTTTATGGAGGTAAAAATTAAGTACTGTTTTCCGAGAGGGCGTGCAGTTGAGATTCCATTCTCTCAACCCACCTGTCCAACTCATTAATGGAAAATCAGTTGAATTGACTCTAACTTCCATTCTTACACTGTTAGTATTGCTGAAGGTTACAGATTTGTTTCTAACAAAATTACATTTATAGTGAATGACACCTTCCATCTAAATCCTAGTTAGCGTAATCATAATCATTTATTTCATTGTCAGAAAATTTATATTCAAAGTAAAGGATAAAATGCTTTTAGGTTCCTTGTTTGCTGTCTGTGAGAGTAATGCATTTGGCCTTGCTTGCTGACATCACCACTGACGCATCACGGGAAATACCCTTGCCCTGGTTCCAAACTTAAACTGCAGTCAGGAAAAGAGGCCTATGCCACAGATGTAACTGTATCTTTGTGCACAGCTTTCTTTTGAGCCAAACAATGCACTCCATTGCTTTGTTCCAGACTCCCAAATCTAGACCCATGTGATTGTGAGCTTCTTGAGACCAATGCCGTTTTCCCAAAATGATCACTATTTATAAATTGTACCTGCAATTTTGTGAAATCTCTAAGACTTCTAATTATTAGTCATTAGCAAGGTTAGATCTCATGGAATACAGGGAGAACTAGCCAATTGGATACAGAATTGGTTTAAAGGTGGAAGACAGAGGGTGCTGATGGAGGGTTGCTTTTCAGACTGGAGGCCTGTGACCAGTGGTATGCCACAAGGATCAGTGTTGGGTCCACTGATTTTCGTCATTTATATAAATGATTTGGGTGTGAGCAAGTTAGTAAATTTGCAGATGACACCAAAATTGGAGGTGTAGTTGACAGTGAAGAAGATTCCCTCAGAGTACAATGGGATCTTGATCAGATGGTTCAATAGGCTGAGGAGTGGCAGATGGAATTTAATTTAGATAAATACAAGCTGCTGCATTTTTGAAAACCAAATCAGAGCAGGACTTATACACTTAATGGTAACGGCCTGGGGAGTGTTGCTGAACAGAGACTTTGGAATGCAAGCTCATAATTCCTTGAAAGTACAGTGGCAGGTAGATAGGATAGCTTTCCTTTACTGGTCAGAGCATTGAGTATAGGAGTTGGGAAGTCAGGTGGGGCTGTATAGGATAGTGATTAAGCCTCTTTTGGAATATTGTGGCATTTGTGGTCTCCTTCCTATTGGAAGGATGTTGTGAAACTTGAAAAAGTTCAGAGAATAATTTACAAGAATGTTGCCAAGGTTGGAGGATTTGAGCTATGGGGAAAGGCTGAGCTATGGGGAAAGGCTGAATAAGTAGTGCTCTTTTCCCTGGAGTGTCAGAGGTCGAGGGGTGACCTTAGAGAGGTTTATAAAATCTTGAGGGGCATGGATGGGATAAATTGACAAGTTCTTTTCCCCGGAGTGGCTGAGTCCAGAGCTTGAGGGCACTTTAGGGTGCGAGGGGGAAAGATATAAAAGGGACCTAAGGGACAACTTTTTCACATAGAGGGTGGTGCATATATGAAATAAACTGTCAGAGGAAGTGGTGGAGGCTGGTACAATTACAGCATTTACAAGGCTTCTGGATTTGTATATGAACAGGAAGGGTTTAGAGGGATATGGGCCAAATGCAGGCAAATGGGATTAGATTAGGTTGCGATATCTTGTTGGCCTGGATGGGTTGGTCTGAAAAGTCTGTTTCCATGCTGTATATCTCTATGACTCTGTTACCTTCTTGGGAGAACAGGATTACTTGATTACTGTTCACCTCAAAAATGACAAAGCACTGACCATTTGACAAGGCAAATGTCAAATATTCTACAGTATTGATGTTTCAATTTCGATGACTTCAGTCTAATTTTTCTGAAAGTAAAAATGAATTTTATAGATTATTAGAATTGTATCGTTATGATAGACTAGCTTACCAAGACCTTTTTTATTAATTGTTAATACAAATAGGTATTTTGTGTGACTGATATATTTATGATGCAAATTGTTAACTAACTTAAGTACATCTCAAAAATTTCCAATCTAGCACAAATAGTGCCAAAAGTTTGCTGACATTTTCTAATGTGGTTTAACTGAGGTAATGAATTAAGTTTTTCCTAACTCTCTCAAGAGAAATTGAAAATGTTGCAATATTTTCTTTGGTTTAATTATAACTGTTTTATATAATTAGTGAAGCTTGAGCTTTCATATGCAATTTCTTCTTTGTAATTTGATTTCAAAGTATTTATCTCAACAAATTGTGCTTTACTGGAACAATTGCCTGATCTATTTTGTCACAAACTGTCATATGGGCAAAGATCGTAGCATTAATACAGTGCTTGTCACGGACAAAAAGGACCTGCCAAATGCTGGTATCAAAGTAATGTGAATCTCTTTGTTACTATTGTTTTCTTTTTTTAAAAAAAAAGTAAAAGATAAAAAGTATTTTGATTGTTACTCTTGCCATTTAATGACTGTCTTGTATCTTTCAGTGCACCAAGCAGGCTTTTCTGAAGGTTTATAAGGCTGTGGCTGCTTGCAGAAAATTATCCTAGAATGCATAGCTTCTGGTACATCTTGGTATTTGTGTCTGGATTCCTCAAGTGCCACTGCAATAATGCAACAAGCGGCTCCGAGGTTAGATTGCTTCTCGTGTCCTTTGATGGATTCAGGGCTGACTATCTTGAGCGATACAACTTTCCAAACCTGAAGAAAATGATTGATGATGGGGCACATGTGAAGCATCTAACAAATGTGTTTGTTACTAAAACTTTCCCAAATCACTATTCCATCGTCACAGGCCGCTATGCAGAAAGCCATGGTATTGTGGCCAATTCAATGTATGATGCAGCCACCAGAAAGAATTTTTCAGTCTTCGCAGACCAAGATCCATTTTGGTGGAATGAGGCTACACCAATTTGGGTAACTAATCAGCAACAAGGGCACAAGAGTGGAGGAGTAATGTGGCCTGGTACTGATGTGTCCATACAAAATACAACCCCTTCCTACTACTTGAATTATGACCACAATGTCACATTCAATAAGCGAGTTGACCACATTATAAAGTGGTTTACCAACTCAACAGAACCCATTAATTTTGGTGCATTGTACTGGGAAGAGCCTGATTCCACTGGACACCATTATGGACCCGAAAGTCAACAGCTAGTCAATATGTTGAAAGAAGTGGATGATCACATTGGCTATTTAATTGAGCAACTTCAAAAGACTGGACTTTGGAACACAATTAATGTAATTCTCACCAGTGACCATGGAATGGCTCAATGTTCTAAAGACAGAGTTATAGAATTGGATAAATGTATTGGACGTGATAACTATACAGAGGTGACTCATTCTCCAGTGACAGCTATATTGCCCCATAACAGTAAGTAGTGATAAATAGGCAATTTTGACTAAACAACTGTAGAATCATGTTATTTCTAAAATGAGATTCTGAATCAAGTCAGATATAAGAAATTGTACTATAATATTCTGAACTACAGGTTTAAAGACTTTCTATTCCTTGATTATGATTTTTACTCTAACAGCTCTAACTATAATAGTAGAAGATGCACTTGGATGTTCACAAAATATATTTAGTAATTCAATAAAAACAGGATTATGATATAGAAATTAACATCAATCATCCAGTGATTCTCTCATAGACCCCGGTTTGAAAACCTCTGTTTTAAACCAAGCAAAAGTTGAAATTGCATAATTCTGTGTTGGTACCTGGATTCTGGTGCAGATATTGCTAATATACAGTATCTAACTATGTTAAATTATTCACACCTTAGATACATTGCACATAAATTATATGATGTGAGAAATTTGTGAGAAAAGCATTATCCTTGCGGGCTCAGGTGTGTAAAACAAAATTTGCGTGTATGTAGCACCATTCACAAATTCGGGACATCCAAACATTAATCACTTTTGATGTGTCGCCACTATTCTGATATAGGAAATGCAGCAACCAATTTGCATACAGCAGCTCTCACAAGTAGCAGTGTGATAATAGTCTGTTTTTGTAATAATGATTTGAGCAATAAATATTAGCCAAACATCATCTGTGAAGAGAGAGAGAGAGAGAGAAAAACAGTTAACCTTTCAGATATTCCTCCCAATAGATGCTGCCTGAACTAGAGTAATTACTGGCATGGAAGACAGGCCATTCAGTCCATTGAGACCAAACCAGTTTTCTATAGCGCAGTCCATTCAGGACCATGCTGCCTGACCTATTGAGTATTTCTGGCAGAAATCCTCCAGTTTCTGTTTCAGATTTTGGCACCTCCAGCATCTTTTGATTATTGGCTGAATCCTAAAAGGCCAATAATGGTGTTAGCTGCACACAGGAATCATTTATAATCAGCAGGCAGCATGGATAGTATCTTCTGCCCATATTGGTAGCCTGTGCTGGATGGTTGTTTTGGCAAATTTCCACTTTCTAAGCCACAAACGTTTTTACTAGAGTTAGATCTGGAGTGTCCATGTTAACCTTAATGGTAAAATGAAAAGTCAATCATAATTATAAATAGAGTTCTGAAAGTTGTTCCAGTCTTGCTTTGCTCTAAGTAACCTCATGTACAAGTATGTTTACATAAGTTTCAAAGAACTTAATTACGTTTATCACAATAAACACAAAGAAATGATAGTTGAAGGGTGTGATGTTGGAAAAGTATAGCGGTCAGGCAGCATCCGAGGAGCAGGAGAATCGACGTTTTGAGCATAAGCTCTTCATCAGGAAAGCTATTCCTGATGAAGAGCTTGTGCTCAAAATGTCGATTCTCCTGCTCCTCGGGTGCCTCCTGACCGGCTGTGCTTTTCCAGCACCACACTCTTCGACTCTGATCTCCAGCATCGGCAGTGCTCACTTTCTCCCACAAAGAAATGATACTTAATATAAGCAGTGGACCAGCTTACTGCTGACAGGGCACGTGTCTCCTTCTGTTGACTGAAGTTCTTCTGTCTTCTCTTAACTGCAATCTGGATTGCTCAGAGTTGCTGTTTTTTTAATGTGTAACTTCAAGCAAAAGCTGTTCCACTTCAAAATGGCTTCAGAGTTTGTTTACAATAAAATTGTATCTTCTGTTACTGAGAGTATGTTATCCTGTGGTCAGTAAAGCAGTAATAAAACCATGACCTTACATTTGACCTGGACTGTAAGGCCAACCTCACTTGCAACAGAAACATGGCTTGTATTCTGTCAAACTGTGGTCAGTACAATATTAATACTTCCCTTGCTCAATCATTACACCAACTAAACTAAAACTAATTGTTGAAAAATAAATTCAATCCTCGATTGGCTCATAACTTCTTGCGACCGGTCAACAATTGGCATTTATAGCAACATTTTCTGTGAAAATCTGCCTGAAATGCAAGATTGAAATTCTGTTGCCCGTTATAGACTGTATGTTTAACAAATTGGATTGAAGGATTGTTACAGGCTCTATTTAAAGTATGTGTTAATGAGTGAATTCAGTGTCAAATCAGGTGCAAAAATAGAAATAAAGAAGAAAAAGATTGAAGATTAAAATAGATTAAATGAAAATGCAATGCAAAGTAAAAGAATTTTCCAATCATAATTAAAACCTGAGATTGAAAATCTCTGCTTAATTTTAATGCTCGAGTTTGACTAGAAGTAAATAGTATCTTCCATGTCATCCAATGGGTGCTTGGATTTGAAATTACTGAACATAATACTCTTTGAGTTTGCTTTTTAATTACTGTGCATGTATAGCAAGTTCATCTTTCTTAATGAATTTTGGAGTGCAGGTTTATAGTTCCTTGAAAGTGGAGTCACAGGTAGACAGGATAGTGAGGAAGGTGTTTACTATGCTTTCCTTTTTTGGTCAGAGCATTGGTTTTGGAGTTGGGAGGTCATGTTGCAACTGTATAGGACATTGGTGATTAGGCCATTTTTGGAATACAGATGAACCTCGATTATCTGAAGTCCATGGGTGGGAGTATTTTGTTTGGTTAATCGAATTCCGGATAATCGAATGCCAGATAACCTAGTTTAGCCAAGCATTGGGATCTTGCAATCTTGCTGGATAATCCGATATTCGGATAATCGAGGTTCCTCTGTATTGGGTGCAATAAGAACTATGATAAGGACAAGCCAGGGAACTATAGACTGATGAGCCTGACATCGGCGGTGGGCAAGTTGTTGGAGGGAATCCTGAGGAACAGGATTTACGTGTATTTGGAAAGGCAAGGACTGATTAGGGATAGCCAACATGGCTTTGTGGTTGGGAAATCACGTATCACTAACTTGATTAAGTATTTTGATGAAGTAACAAAGAGGATTAATGATGGCAGAGTAGTGGACGTGATCAATAAGGACTTCAATAAAGCATTTAACAAGGTTCCTCATGGTAGACTGGTTAGCAAGGTTAGATATCATGGAATATGGAGAACGAGCCATTTGGATACAGAACTAGCTCAAAGGTAGAAGACAGAGAGTGGTGGTGGAGGGCTGCCTTTCAGACTGGAGGCCTGTGACCAGTGATGTGCCACAAAGATCGGTGCTGTGTTCACGGCTTTTTTTGTAATTTATATAATTGATTTGGATGTGAACATAGGAGATATAGTTTAGTAAGTTTGCAGATGACACCAAAATTGGAGGTGTAGTGAACACCTAATAAGGTTACCTCAGATCAGATGGGCTAATGAGCTGAGGAGTGGCAGATGGAGATTAATGTTGATAAATGTGAGGAGCTGCATTTTGGAAGAACAAATCAGAGTAGGACTCATACTTAATAGTAAGGTCCTGGGGAGTGTTGCTGAACAAAGAGACCCTGGTGTGGTGGTTCATAGTTCCTTGAAAGTGGAGTTGCTAGTAGATGGGATAGTGAAGAGGCGTTTGGTATGCTTTCCGTATTGGTTGAGCATTGGGTGTTGGAGCTGTACAAGAGATTGGTTGGGCCACTTTTGGAATATAGTGCAATTTTGGTTCTCCCCCATGTTGTGAAACTCGAAAGGGTCCAGAAAAGATTTTCGAGGATGTTACCAGGGTTGGAGGGTTTGAACGATAGTGAGAGGCTGGGGCTGTTTTCCCTGGAGCGTCAGAGGCTGAGGGATAACCTTATAGAGATTTACAAAATCATTAGGTGTATGGATAGGGTAAATAGACAAGGTATTTTCCCTGGGTGGGGGAATCCTGAACTAGAGGGTTTAGGGTGAGAGGGCAAAGATTTAAAAGGGACCTAAGTGGCAACGTTTTCAGGCAGAGGGTGGTGAGTGTATGGAATGAGCTGCCAGAGGAACTGGTGGAGGCTGGTAAAATTACACGATCTAAAAGGCAACTGAATGGGTACAGGAACAGGAAGGGTTTAGAGAGATATGGGCCAAATGCTAGTAAATGGGCCTAGATTGATTTAGGATATTTGGTTGGCATGGATGAGTTGGACCAAAAGGTCTGTTTCCATGCTATATATCTCTATGACTCTGACTCTACGTGTCACGGAAGTGACATCTTGCTAACAGCAGAGTGGTGCTGTTCTGATAGATTCTCAATTTGCTACGTAATTGATAAATTATCATTATTAGAAGGGCTATTTTGTGAATTTTAAGCTTTTATTTTTATTTAGTTGCCCTGTTATAGGGAAGATTTATTAAACTTTAGGGGGTTCAGATAAGATTTACCAGGATCTTGCCAGGAATGGAGGGTTTAATCTATAAAAATAGACAGGAAAGACTGAGATCTTTTTCGCTGGAGCATAGCAGGTTGATGGCTGACCTTATTGAGGTTCATAAGATCACAATGGACATAAATAAGGTGAATAGCCAGGGTCTTTTCCCTAGGTGGGGAGTTGAAAACTAGGGGACATATTTTTAAGGTGAAAGATTTGAAAAGGACAGAAGGGGCAATTTTTTTACACAGAGCACAGTTCATTTGTGGAATGAACTGCCAGAGAAAATAGTGGATGCAGTTAGAGTTATAACATTTTAAAGTTCATGAATAGGAAAGGTTTGGAGGGATGTGGCCAAGTGCAGGCAGGTGGGACTTGTTTAGTTTGGGAACATGGTCAACGTGGGCTAGTTGGAGTCTTTTTCCGTACCGTATGACTTAACTGTATTTTTGGAAGCAGTAAACAGTTAAAATTCCTCTTGTGGTGCCAAATTGTCATTATCTTTATTACAGTTTTTGTGTTGCCGTAGACAAGATTATTGGCCTTTGTCTTCACTCTCAGTGACAAACTACAATCTTTATAATTTCTCCCAAACCACTACTCCATATAAACCAAACAGTTGACGTTCTTGATGCTCTCTTGAATGACATTATTGTCCTGTTTGTCCAGCACTCTATCTTTACTGACATATTTCATTCAATATAATTGGCATTGGACAAAGCCATAGAAGAATTTAAAATAACCTAATTCCCCCCATCTGTTCTTCTGAAGCTGGCCTTTTCGTTATTGCCCTTAAGAGTTTCGATTTCTTTCTTCAATTGATTGAGTCCTATCTTTGGATTTCTCTCCCTAAAGTTCTTTGATTATCTATTATATTAAAGGTACCAGAGAAGGTCTGATGGCTACTGCACTGGCCCTGGTTCTGCTCCAATTGCTACTTTTGAATACACCTTCTTATTTCCCTCAGCCAAGGCCATTTTACTGTTCCATTTTTTAGTCATTCGATGATTTAAAAAAAAACAGCAAGAGAAAGAGAATGGATGAAGAAAACAAACAGAATGTGTGGGAGATGGAGATAGTGGCTGAATAGAAGAAATCGGAAAATGGTTGGGTTTGGAGAGAAAGCAAATCAAAAAAGTGAAAGTGAAATGGGAGGTGAATTACCAGGGAGGAGGCAGGAACGGGAAGAAGGAGGGAGAAAAATGTGAAATAAATGAGAGAGAAAACCACAAGATAAATGCAGACACTAAAGGGAAGGAGAGGAGAATGGCACATGGAAGACTTTTCCTGACTTAATTCTTAGTTAAGGGATATGAAAAGCTGAGATTTTGTGGGTGTTTCTGGTTGTAAATAAGGTTGTATTTGTTTGTTTTTCCTTTTGTCTGTCTATAGTATAAGGAAAGAACATAAAAAAAGGAGCAAGATTTGACCAGTGACATCATGGTGATATTCTGCTTTAACACCATTGATGCATCTTCCCTGTATGCCTTTTTTTAATATGTAGAAATCTATCAATCTCAGTTATAAATATACTCAACAACTGAACCTTCAAAGGTGTGATGCTTATTCTGACACTCTGCCCCTGGTTCTATAAATCCCCAGCTAGGTGAACATTCCTTCATGCATTTACCCTTCTATCAATCACCATAAAAATTTTGTGTGCTTGAATGAGATCACTCTGAACCTTTTAAACTGTAGAGGATAAAGGCCAAAAGTATGACCTGTTATATGAATAATTCTCAGAAAAATGGGCTTTAAAAGTTAAATTTCATTTCCTTTTTTTCCTCTCAAGAGTATTTGGGCTTTGCTCCAATAAAATTAGGATCCACTCCTTTTGCAGCACATCTGGTCATGTAACTAGAGCATCTGCTCTGACATGGTTGATTTTATTGCTTCATTTGGTGTACCCATGTGGCACCTTCTTTGGTTGTTGTCTGTTGTACCTGTTCAAATTAGTGCAGAAATTAATTGAAAGTAATGCTGATGACTGGTAAATTCCAGTATCAACATGCAATCGTCAATGTAATGTGCCTGAGCCACCTATTTCAAAGTGGTATCCAATTAGACCCAATGCCCTGCTATTTTCCTCATAGCCCTCAGCTTTTTCTGTCTTTTTAACCATTTTAAAAAATTCTCCATTTATAAACTACCATTCAATCTGTTTCTAGCATGCTGTCAGTGCATTCCAGAGCATAATAGCTCACATCATAAAGTAATTCCTCTCTTCCTTCCAGTCCTTTTGTCAATTGTCTGAAACTGGTACGTTCTGGTTACTGACACTCCTAGTCAGCAGAGTGTTGATGGTGGGGGAGTCAACTTCCCATCATAATCATCCATATTAAAGAAAAAGGTCAACTTGTCAAAAGACCTACTGCTGCTGAGATTTTTGGACTATTCCTTCAGTTCAGTACATTTGATTAATTGAAATCAGCAGGGGAACTCTTGAGGAAGCTATTTTAACCTAATCATCTTGCAAAGAGACTGACTGGGTCATGAGCAACATGGCTTTCTATCTCAATAAATGTGACTGTCCATTAAAGCCTAATACTTGAGTTCCACCTGATCTTGTGCACCTCCTGCTAGTGACATAGGTAGAAAGGCCAATTTTATATCGTCATGTGGGGCTGATGTCATTAAAGTGATTGTAATGTTTCTTTCAGTTGCTTTACTAAAACCTGGATACTTCAGTAACATTTGTATGAGGGTTATTGGTGTGTATTTACAGATAAAAACAAGATTATGCCTCTTATATATTTGATTAAATGTATACACTGTATGACTAAGTTTTCTTTAAGCTTGTCGAAATGATGACTGTATTTGTGTTTTTGTTCTTGAAAATATTGTAATCAGCTGTGCAAGGAGTAAATATACTTGATGCAGTTAGCGATTTGATGTAATTTCAGAACGCATAGCTATGGTTTTATAGAGTACAGTGTATCTGATATTAAATAATATCTAATGACCAGTGTCCAGGGAAAGAAGTGTGACAATTTCAGTTTAAACATATTGTAACTTTTAAGTCTAGTCAAAGAAAGGTTTTAAAATTCAAATGGTCTAAGTTAAAATAACCTCATGGCCTGTCAAACCTGCTATTCCATTCCATACAATTATGGTTGATCCATGGCTAAATTGGGATTCCGTTCCACTTTCCTGCCCAATTTAAATGTCCCTTGATTCCCAGAGAGACCAAAAAGCTGTCTACTCCAACTTTGCATGTGTTCAAAGATGGAGACTCCAGAGCCATTTGAGAAAGAGAATACTCAAGATTCACGACACTTTAACTCAAGAAATTTCTCATCTCGGTCCAAAATGATTGGCCTCTATCCTGAGACTGCTCCGCATTTTGATTTCTAACTATTGGAAACAATTTTTCAGCATTTACCCTTCAGAATCTTGTACGATTCAATAGAACCATTCTTCTGAATTCCATAAATCTGATTTGCTCAGCCTCTTATCAGAGGACAACTCCTCCCAGGGACTAATCGAGTGAATCTTAATTATGTTGCCTCCAATGCAGGTATATCTTTCCTTTTTTAAACATAGTGATGAAAACAGCACACACAATCCAGATATAAGCTCACCAAAACCTTGAACAATTGTAACAAGACTTCTTTATTCATGTATTCCAATCCCCTTGCAATAAAGGCCAACATGCCTTTTGTCTTCTGAATTGTACATAGCAGAGTTATACAGTATGTCTTTTGTTTTAACATGCAATTTTAGTCAGTTTTGAATATAAGGTTCAACACATGATTCCATTTTGTTTTTTTTCTAACAGACATAAGTTATGTGTACAAATTGTTGTTGAACTGTGACAGTCACATGAAGGTATATTTAAAAGAAGATATTCCAGACCGTTTTCACTACAAATACAATGAAAGGATTCAGCCAATTCTTCTTGTTGCTGATGAAGGGTGGACAATTGTTCAGAATGGATCAATCACCAGGAGTAAGTTCAAAATGCAAAAGGATATATTTTTGTTTTTGAAGTTTGAGCTTTCATTCCCAGTGTTGTTTCAGTATGTCGGGTGTGTGTGGTAAAGCTTCACAATTATTTTTCACCAAAACATCTAGTTCTAGCAGGGCAAAAATGGGCATTCTGCAACAAGTGCCATCCCCAATCCCTCAAACCCTCTTTACTGCCTAAAATGCTCCAGTCAGCAGCATGATGGAATAATCATCAATTGACTGGCTGTGTATCGATACAGCTACAGTCAAATCTTGGAACAATTCAGGGCGATGTTGTCCATTTGATCAATGTTTCACTTGTTTTTTAACACACACCCCCCTCCAATTGTCCCATTATAATAAATATTACTAACAGAATGTAGTGGCAGTCTCACTTTGGTATCACCCCCTAATTAGAGTCATAGAGATGTACAGCATGGAAACAGACCCCTCGGTCCAACTAATCCATGCCGACCAGATATCCCAACCCATCTAGTCTCACCTGCCAGCACCTGGCCCATATCCCTCCAAACCCTTCCTATTCATATACCCAACCAAATACCTTTTTAAATTTTGCAATTGTACCAGCCTCCACCACTTCCTCTGGAAGCTCATTCCATACACATACCACCCTCTGTGTGAAAATGTTGCCTCTTAGGTCTCTTTTATATCTTTCCCCTCTCACCCTAAACCTATGCCCTCTAGTTCTGGACTCCCAGACCCCAGGGAAAAGACTTTGTCTATTTATCCTATCCACGCCCCTCATGATTTTGTAAACTTCTATAAGGTCACCCCTCAGCCTCCGACGCTCCAGGGAAAAACAGCCCCAGCCTGTACAGCCTCTCCCTATGGCTCAAATCCTCCAACCCCGGCAACATCCTTGTAAATCTTTTCTGAAGCCTTTCAAGTTTCACAACATCTTTCCGATAGGAAGGAGACCAGAATTGCACGCAATATTCCAACAGTGGCCTAACCAATGTCCTGTACAGCCGCAACATGACATCCCAACTCCTGTACTCAATACTCTGACCAATAAAGGAAAGCATACCAAACGCCTTCTTCACTATCCTAACTACCTGCAACTCCACTTTCAAGGAGCTATGAATCTGCACTCCAAGGTCTCTTTGTTCAGCAACACTCCCTACGACCTTACCATTAAGTGTATAAGTCCTGCTAAGATTTGCTTTCCCAAAATGCAGCACCTCGCATTTATCTGAATTAATCTCCATCTGCCACTTCTCAGCCCATTGGCTCATCTGGTCAAGATCCTGTTGTAATCTGAGATAACCTTCTTTGCTGTCAACTCATCTCCAATTTTGGTGTCATCTGCAAACTTACTGTGTACCTCTTATGCTCGCATCCAAATCATTTATATAAATGACAAAAAGTAGAGGACCCAGCACCAATCCTTGTGGCACTCCACTGGTCACAAGCCTCCAGTCGGAAAAACTACCCTCCACCACCACCACCCTCTGTTTTCTACCTTTGAGTCAGTTCTGTATCCAAATGGCTAGTTCTCCCTCTTTTCCGTGAAATCTAACCTTGCTAATCAGTCTCCCATAAGGAACCTTGTCGAACGCCTTACTGAGATCCATATAGATCACGTCTACCACTCTGCCCTCATCAATCTTCTTTGTTACTTCTTCAAAAAACTCAATCAAGTTTGTGAGACATGATTTCCCACGCACAAAGCCATGTTGACTATCCCGAATCAGTCCTTGCCTTTCCAAATACATGTACATCCTGTCCGTCATGATTCCCTCCAAACTCTTGCCCACCACTGACGTCTGGCTCACTGGTCTGTAGTTCCCTGGCTTGTCCTTACCACCCTTCTTAAACAGTGGCACCATGTTAGCTAACCTCCAGTCTTACGGCACCTCACCCGTGACTATCAATGATACCAGTATCTTAGCAAGAGGCCCATCAATCACTTCTCTAGCTTCCCACAGAATTCTAGGGTACATCTGATCAGGTCCTGAGGATTTATCCACCTTTATGCATTTCAAGACATCCAGCACTTCTTCCTCTGTAATGTGGACATTTTGCACCATCTATTTCCCTACATTCTATATTTTCCATATCCTTTTCCACAGTAAATACTGATGCAAAATACTTGTTTAGAATCTCCCCCATTTTCTGTGTCTCCACACAAGGCCGCTTGCTGATCTTTGAGGGGCCCTATTCTCTCCCTAGTTACCCTTTTGCCCTTAATGTATTTGTAAAAACCCTTTGGATTCTCTTTAATTCTATTTACTAAAGCTATCTCATGTCCCCTTTTTGCCCTCCGGATTTCCCTCTTAAGTATACTCCTTTGCCTTTATACTCTTTTAAGGATTCACTCGATCTATCCTGTCTATACCTTACATATGCTTCCTTTTTCTTAACCAAACCTTCAATTTCTTGAGTCATCCAGCATTCTCGTTGTCTCCGTCCTGAGGGCTTCCCATTTTCCAGCATCCCTTTACCTGCGAACATCTGCCCCCAATCAGCTTTTGAAAGTTCTTGCCTGTTACTGTCAAAATTGGCCTTTCTCCAATTTAGAACTTCAACTTTTATATCTGGCCTATCTTTTTCCATCACTATTTTTAAATCTAATGGAATTATGGTCGCTGGCCCCAAAGTGCTCCCCCACTGACACCTCAGTCACCTGTCCTGCCTTATTTCCCAAGAGTAGGTCAAGTT
Organism: Chiloscyllium plagiosum; assembly: GCF_037043375.1. NCBI lineage: Eukaryota > Metazoa > Chordata > Chondrichthyes > Orectolobiformes > Hemiscylliidae > Chiloscyllium > Chiloscyllium plagiosum. The sequence goes on from NW_028270141.1 coordinate 65,557,008, forward strand.
TTGCACCTTCTCTAGTAGGTATATCCGCATACTGAATCAGAAAATTGTCTTGTACACACTTAACAAATTCCTCTCCATCTAAACCCTTAACATTATGGCAGTCCCAGTCGATGTTTGGAAATTTAAAATGCCCTACCATAACCACCCTATTATTCTTACAGATAGCTGAGATCTCCTTTCAAGTTTTCTGAGGTTTCTATTACCTAGGTGGATAAAATCAGCAAAATAATAAATTGCCATCATCTCAAGTTGCACACCTTTCTATTTCAGATCATTTACTCTGTTCTCAAAGTGTGGTTTGAGCCCCAGTCTGAACAGGTCCTACCACCTACCAATATGTTCTCAAACTGCATGATATTTGATTACATATGGCTCCTAGTTTCATTCCACTTTCAATCTCCATATTATTTTCTGTTAGGAGATAGTGAGCACAGCAGATGCTGAATAAGTCTGAGTTGATCAAGTGTGGTGCTGGAAGAAGTACAGCGGGTCAGGCAGCATCAGACACCGCCACCACTGCTCCCCCCTTCTCCCCACCTCACCTCCATCCAAAGCCACAAAGGATCCTTCCATATCCGGCAGAGACTCACTTGCACATCCTCGAACCTCATTTACTGCATCTGTTGCTCTTGATGTGGTCTCCTCAACATTGGAGAGATCAAGACCAAACTCGCAGAATGTTTTACACAACATCTCTCATCTGTACGCACCAATTTACTCAACCTTCCTGTAGCTCCCAATCACATTCCCCCATGACATGTCTATTCTGGGCCTTCACCACCTAAACAATGCCACCCGCAAACTGAAGGAGGAATACCTGATCTTCTGCCTCAGTAGCCTACAACCACACAACCTCAACATTGAATTCACCAGTTTCCAAATTCCCCCCACACCCCCCCAACAATCCCCCATCCCAGTTTTAACCTTCGACTTGACTCCACCCTCTTGACCTGACCTACCTCTCTATCTTCCTTCCCACCGACCTATCACAATCACCTATCTTCGCCCACCTATTGCCATCCCAACTATCTTTCCTCCAGTCCTCAACCGCCTCCCCCTATTTATTTTGCAGCCCCCTTCCCCCTCTTGATGAAGGGTCCAGCTCGAAATGTCAACTCTGACCTGCTGTGCTTTTCTAACACCACACTTTTCAACTCTGATCTCCAGCATCTGCAGTCCTCACTTTCTCCTTGCTTGAGGTCAAGCTAGCTGCATAGTACTATTAAACATGTAGATAACAGAAAATAATATAAAGCACAGCAAGTCAGGTAGCATCTGAGGAGCAGGAAAGTCGACATTTCAGGTATAAGCCCTTCATCAGGAATGAGGGGAAAGGGGGCTGAGAGATAAATGTGAGGGGCATGGGACTGAGGGGAAGAAGGTAGCTGGTAAGGCGATAGGTAGATGCAGGTGAAGAGTGATGGTGATAGGGTGGAGGGGATAGGTGGGAAGGAAGATGAACAGGTGGGACAGTTCAAGAGGGCAGTGCTGAACTGGAAGATTGGATCTGGGATAAGGTGGAGGGAGGGGAGATGAGGAAACTAGTGAAAACAATGTTGATGCCATGTGGTTGGAGGATTCCTAGATTGAACATGAGGCGTTCTTCCTCCATGCCTCGGGTGGCTAGGATTTGGCAATGGATGAGGCCCAGGATTTGCATATCCTTGGCAGATTGAGAGGGGGAGTTGAAGTGATTGGACACAGGGTGGCGGGTTCATTTTGGTGCGTGTGTCCCAGAGATGTTTTTTGAAACGTTCCGCGAGTTGGCGTCCTGTCTCCTCAGTGTAGAGGAGACCACATCGAGAGCAATGAATGCAGTAGATGAGGTGTTTGGACATGCAGGAAAATCTCTGCTAAATGTGGAAGGATCCTTTGGGGCCTTGGATGGAGGTGATGGGGGAGGTTTTGGCACAGGTTTTGCACCTCTTGCAGTGGCAGGAGAAGGTGCCGGGAGTAGAGGGTGGGTTGGTGGGGGGAGTGGACCTAACGAGGGAGTCATGGAGGAAATGGTCTCTGCGGAATGCTGATAAGGTAGGGGGGGGAGGTAAATATATCTCTGGTGGTGGGATCTGACTATACGTGGCCGAAAGGTGGAAGGTGAGGACCAGTGGGGTACATTCCTTGTTGCGGTTGGAGGGGTGGGGTTCAAGGGTGGAGGTGTGGGAAGTGGATGAGATGAGCTGGAGGATGTTGCTGACCACATGGGAGGGGAAATTGTGGTCCTTTTAAGTAGGAGGCCATTTGGGATGTTCTGGAGTGGAATTGCTCCTCCTAAGAGCAGATGTGGCGGAGAGAGGAATTGAAAATAAGGGATATTTTTACAGGAGGGAGGTGTAGTCCAGGTAACTTTGGAAGTTGGTGGGTTTTTAAGTAGATGATCATGTTGAGTCAGTGTTGGAAATAGAGAAGGAGAGGTCCAGGAAGGGGAGGGAGGTGTTCAAGATGGTCCAGGTGAACTTGAGATCAGGGTGGAAGGTGTTTGTGAAGTTGATGAACTGTTCAGCATCCTCGTGGGAGCACGATGTGGCACCGACACAGTTATCAATGTAGCAGAGGAAAAAGTGGGGGATGGTGTCAGTGTAACTATGGAAGCTGGACTGTTCCACGTACCCGACAAAGAAGCAGGTATAGTTGGCGCTCATGCAGGTACCAATGGTTACCCCTTTGATCGGAAGGAAGTGGGAGGATTTGAAGGAAGAGTTGTTGAGGGTGAGGACAAGTTTAGCCAATTGAATGAGAGTGTCAGTGGAGAGGCACTGGTTGGGTTGGCGGGAGAGGAAGAAACGGAGGGCTTGGTGAAGGCCTTCAGCATAGTGGATGGATGTGTACAAGGACTGGATGTCCATGTTGAAGATGGCACGTGGGGCCGGGGAAATGAAAGTCATGGAGGTGGAGGGCATGGTTGGTGTCCCAAATGTATGTGGAGAGATTCTGGATCAAGCGGGACAGGATGGTGTCAAGGTATGCAGAGATATGTTTGGTGAGGCAGAAGCAAGCAGAGACATCAGGTCGACCAGGGCAGTCACATTTGTGAATTTTGGGGAAGAAGTAGAACTGGGTGATGTGGGGTTCCAGTACTGTGAGGTTGGAGGTTGTGGATGGGAGATCCCCTGAGGTGATGAGGTCCATACACCCCCACCAACCCACCCTCCACTCCCGGCACCTTCTCTTGCCACCGCAAGAGGTACAAAACCCACACCTACCCCTCACCTCCATCCAAGGCCCCAAAGGATCCTTCCACATCCAGCAGAGATTTTCCTGCATATCCAAACTCCTCATCTACTATGTCCATTGCTCTTGATGTAGTCTCCTCTACATTGGGGAGATAGGACACCAACTCGCGGAACGTTGCAGACAACATCTCTGGGACACATGCACCAAATTGCCCTATGGCCGACCACTTCAACTCCCCCTCCCACTCCACCAAGGACATGCAAATCCTGAGACGCCTCCACCACCAAACACTATACACCTGCTGCCTGGAGGAAGAACGCCTCATGTTCTGCCTTGAGACCCTCCAACTACATGGCGTCAATGTCGATTTCATCAGTTTCCTTATCTCCCCTCCCCCACCTTATCCCAGATCCAACCCTCCAACTCAGCACCACCATCTTGAACTGTCCTGTTTGTCCATCTTCCTTCCCAGCTATCCGCTCCACCCTCCACCAGCACCTACCTATCACTTTCCCAGCTACCTTCCTCCCTAGCCCCAGCCCCCTTACCCCCTTCCCAATATTCCTGTTGAAGGGCTTATGCCCAAAAACATTGATTCTCCTGCTCCTCAGATGCTGACTGACATGCTGTGCTTTTACAGCACCATGCTTTTCAACTTTGTCCTCAAACAAACCTTCAATGTTTGTGAGAAGATTTGTAGCTCGGGTGCTCGTTGTTGTGGTTCTGTTCGCCGAGCTGGGAATTTGTGTTGCAGACGTTTCGTCCCCTGTCTAGGTGACATCCTCAGTGCTTGGGAGCCTCCTGTGAAGCGCTTCTGTGATCTTTCCTCCGGCATTTGTAGTGGTTTGAATCTGCCACTTCCGGTTGTCAGTTCCAGTTGTCCGTTGCAGTGGTCGGTATATTGGGTCCAGGTCGATGTGCTTATTGATTGAATCTGTGGATGAGTGTCATGCCTCTAGGAGTTCCCTGGCTGTTCTCTGTTTGGCTTGTCCTATAATAGTAGTGTTGTCCGAGTCAAATTCATGTTGCTTGTCATCTGCGTGTGTGGCTACTAAGGATAGCTGGTCGTGTCGTTTCATGGCTAGTTGGTGTTCATGGATGCGGATCATTAGCTGTCTTCCTGTTTGTCCTATGTAGTGTTTTGTGCAGTCCTTGCATGGGACTACATCCATGAACACCAACTAGCCATGAAATGACACGACCAGCTATCCTTAGTAGCCACACACGCAGATGACAAGCAACATGAATTTGACTCGGACAACACTACTATTATAGGACAAGCCAAACAGAGAACAGCCAGGGAACTCTTAGAGGCATGGCACTCATCCACAGATTCAATCAATAAGCACATCGACCTGGACCCAATATACCGACCACTGCAACGGACAACTGGAACTGACAACCGGAAGTGGCAGATTCAAACCACTACAAATGCCGGAGGAAAGATCACAGAAGCGCTTCACAGGAGGCTCCCAAGCACTGAGGATGTCACCTAGACAGGGGATGAAACGTCTGCAACACAAATTCCCAGCTCGGCGAACAGAACCACAATATCAAACAAACCTAGTTATCACACCAGTATGCTTAGGCTACCATTTGGTAAGCTAAAGTTAAAGTAAAGAGAAGCCCATGTATGTGTTGCATATGGAGGCATTAAGAGATGTATAGAAAAGTGTGGAAGATTAGATTAAAGATGATTAACCGGTAAGGAGCACTGACAAACATTGAAAGAAACATGCTTTGTTAGAAAAATGTATGCAATCTTTACAAAAACAAAAAGGATATCCAAAACAAAGTCACAGAGAACTGGAGCATATGAAATCAGTAGATATCAGATGCAAAATGTGAGAAACAAATTTATTGCCCTCTGTGCAAAGGGAAAATTAGGATATAGTATTAACACTTAAAAAATTACATTGTAATTTATAGTGTCAAAGATATTGTGCCATTAATGTCTATTAACTTTTTCACAAGCAATTTCCTAATTTAACATATTCATGGAAGTATATGGTGAAAGAAATTTAATTGTGTATTAAAAGGAAGCTAAATAAAAACATGAAGGGTAAGTAACAATGGATTTATTAATGGTTGAGGATTTGTAAGGTATATGAAGATCATGTGGAAGATAAACCTGGTATAAACCTGTTGAACTGTGTGTGCAGTGAGCTTTATGCATGTGTCCATTGGACAATGAATGATTCACATTATGGAGTACAAACATGGAAAATAATCTCTTCAATATCTAGGAAGTTTCAAGACTGATTTTTGTTTTGCTTTTTTTCTTCAGTGGGTGATCATGGTTACGATAATGCTTTACCCAGCATGCATCCTCTTCTGGTAGCTCATGGACCAGCATTTCGAAAGTCTTACAAAACTAACACCATTAACAGTGTTGATATCTACCCGTTAATGTGCCACATCCTGGGATTGAAGGAGGAGGCTAACAATGGAACCTTTGCAAATGTGAGATGTTTGTTGGCTAATGAGCTATGTGTGAATCTACCAGATGTAATTGGAATTGTAATTGGCTCCTTAATGGTATTGGTAACATTGTCCTGCCTTATAATACTAATGAAAAAGCGAATTTCACCACAACATGAATTTGCTCGTCTCCAGTTACAGGATGACGACGATGATGATCCTTTAATAGGGTAGTTTTGAGCCTACTATTGTGGAAAGCTGGTAGTAAAATGTATTTATTTTAGTGTGGCAGTGGGAGAAGTGCTTTATTTTTAGAGATATTAGCAATAGAATTATTTTGTCTTTCCGTTATCCAAGTACTTTTTAATACTGCAAGTTCCTTTAACTTGCATGCTGTAATGATGAAATCACCCAAGTAACAGGGATTAACCTGCTTCTCATAATGGCCGTTATCAAAATTTAAACTGAAATAATGAGATTCACAAATCTGTTCTTGTCCATATTAATCCCTGCCACATTTAACAAGATTCAATTTTATTTTACCCCATTTTATACAGACACTTCCTGAAATGAACTCTGTAAAGTTCCCCTGCATTTAGGATTGCAAGTGACTGTACACAGCTCAAACTCACAAAACAATTTATAGTAGATTAGAAGTGATATGTTAGAAAGCAGTTCAAATGAAGCAAAAACAAAATGACAATTCTCATGGATTATCCACACCTGCAGTCAATATAAAAATAGTTTTCGTGAACTGAGATGGAGTTGATTACAGCAGATTTGATAGGAATATTTGGAAATTTAATTTACAGCAATTGAAGGTTAGGGTGGCCTGAAATTGTGATTGAGTTCTCCAATTCTTAACTTCTCCAATTCTTAACTTCTCCAATTCTTAACTTCAAAAAAATTTGTGAAACTGTAGACAGTGCAGCCTCAAAAAGCCAAAAACTGAGTGTGCATTGAAACTGCAAATATGTCTATATTTAGATGAAATTATTTGTCAGTGCATTAACCCTGTTGTGGCAATAAGGTTTCCTGACAGACTTTGGTTTAGTTAGTGCTTAAATGTAGATTGCATTTGATTATACTTTAGGGTTTGCAGTGGCATTTATCAGAATTCCAGATGCCACTGATTTAAAAAGAAATGATGGAGCCTGTTGACCACAAAATGCAATGTCTTTAACAGTTTTATTAAGTACAGAACCAATTTATTCAAAGAAAAAGTGAATATAAATAGATGAGTAGTGAATATGGATAGGAGGACAAGACTTTGGATATCTTGGAGAATAATGCTGTAAAATAATGTCAGCATCTGAAGTACTTGCTCTAATGCTACAGTTTACTTCAATGTGGCAATGCATTCGAATGGTCTTTTGTTTTGAGGTTGGCTCTGGATCTGCTGGCAGTCGAGGAGTCAAAGGAATGATATATGAAAATGTTATTTGCATATTCACAAAGTTATTGAAGTAGTTTATTGGGAAATATGCACATAAATATTAGGACTAAACTATGATTTAAACAGATTATATTTTGGAGAAAAGTTTTAATAGAATTTATAAGGGGGGGGTAGGGTGAAATGAACTTGTAATTTAGGATTTAGTAAAAACATTAACTGAAAAAGTAACATTTGATTAGATTAGATTAGATTAGATTAGATTACTTACAGTGTGGAAACAAGCCCTTCGGCCCAACAAGTCCACACCGCCCCGCCGAAGCGCAACCCACCCATACCCCTACATTTACCTCTTACCTAACACTATGGGCAATTTAGCATGGCCAATTCACCTGACCTGCACATCTTTGGACTGTGGGAGGAAACCGGAGCACCCAGAGGAAACCCACGCAGACACGGGGAGAACGTGCAAACTCCACACAGTCAGTCGCCTGAGGCGGGAAATGAACCCGGGTCTCTGGCGCTGTGAGGCAGCAGTGCTAACCACTGTGCCACCATGCCGCCCACCATTTATTTTAGCAATTTTCATTTAAAGTTTTTACTCATATTAATTATGCTGAAGATGGCGTATTTTGAAAATAACATTGTGAACATTTACCACTAATTTATCACTACTTTTTACTGCTAACCCGGTCAACCACTAGATGATAAGAATGATTATTTCCAATGCTTGTAATATGATGACCGTTTGATGGATTGCAACCATCCAGAGGAAGTAGGGTTTTTTTAAAAAAAATCTCCAGTTAGTACTTTAATGGTCTACAATATCCAGATCCTCGAAGTTATGACTGTGCTGTCTCAAAACAACTTGAATAGATGTTGATTGTACCATTATTTCAATTCACCTGTATTTGTTCACTACTCTTCTAGTTCTCTTTGTTGAGTATGAGCCAATAATCAAGTGCATTTAATTATGTGGCTTTATATAGCTAAAGCAAAAGGAATCATACAGCATGTATTGACTATTACTTCTTACATTGGAGGTTAGAATCTTGTGCAGGTAACAATGGTGTTAAAGGCTGCAAGAGAGGTTTTGTTACCTCCTTTTGGGAAGGCTCACCACATCTTGTTCAGCATTGAGACACTCTGTTTAAAATCTGGGGATCAAATACTCCAGGGCACAGAGTTCTAGTCATTCAGAGGTCTAACAACCATCTAGTGTTTTCACTGGATCCCAGGCTAGTGTTGGTGAGACATGAGGAAAGAGATGCAGTGGGTCAAAGGAATAGCTCACAGCGAGCCCTGCAAAGTTCCTCAATCGAACACCAACTGCCTTTAAATGAGGATATCCAACCAACCAGGAGCTAGCAAGTTTGCTTGTCATGTTCCCCACTTGGCAAAATACAAGTCCCTGCAGAGTTAATACCAAGAAGCAGGGGGATGAGAATTCAAATTAGGCTTAATAGGGCCATCCTGCCATGGACTGAATTTGGGTGGAGACAGAAGTTTGTGGAGTCACGACATGCTAACTTCCCAACTTCTTGCCTGATCAAATCCCACACACACCTTCTGTCTCTCTCTCTCACACACACAAAACTAAACTTCGCACAGAATGGGACAAGATTCTGTCCAATGTAATAAATGTTTATACAGTACCTCATTTCTGAATCCAGTGTAGTATGGAAAGTGCTCCAACACATTTTCACTCCATTTGCATATTTTTCAACCTGCTAGTTTTATAAAAAGAACTTGTGTGGGCAACAGTTAAAGTACAAGATGTTTTTTGACACCAAAGTTCAGGTGGCAATGATGCAAACAGTATTTATTGCTAATTGCTTTTCTGTATATATTAATGAGCAGTCGAAGGCAATATGATATAAATTTTAGATGTTAACAACATTTTTTACTGCTTGGATTATATTCTTCAAAACCTTGAGTATTTAAGTTTCTTTTTCAATATTTTAATGCACGATGTTAACTTCATGCATTTATGCTAGCTAATGAGAGAATTCTTGTTAAGTTTCAAACAAAAAATTGTTTGATTAACTTTCCAAATAAGAAAATAGGAAATACTTCACCTCAATAAAGTTATGTTAAAAGTTGCTCTGCTAAATAGCTTGCATTTTCCTGGAACAGCATCCCATTGTACATTCAATTGCCAGCTTAATCTTTGCAATAGAGACAAAGTTAGAGATTCAGTTGTACGAGATATGTGACTCCAAGAAAAGAAAATAAGAGTTCACTTCCTGAAAGTTTCCTCTTTTTACTTGAATGTAGTTGTAAACTCCATGTAAAATTATGAGGTAAGGTACCCAAGAGCATTAATCCTCTAATGCTAAAGGTGTAGTGACATATATTGGAACCCATCCATTATTTGAGTTTTCAACTCTATCTCAAGTCTTTCATCTATTGATTTGAAGTCATTAATAGCCAAAGCTGATTATTTTCATTTAACTTAAAAAAAAACATGAGAAGTTGCATTCAAAGTTAGCAAAACGAAAAGAAAATACAAGACATTAAGTAATGGAATTAAAGGAAGTATGATGATTAGAAGTAATAAAATTATTTAAATTGTGTTCAGTATAGGACTAATATGTTACACATATTAAAAAGTATGCAAGTTCTCCCAGAGTCTTGGTCAATTATTTACTCATCTAGCTGCCACCTAAAACATGAACTATTCATTTTTTGGTTGTGAGAGCATGTGCACAAATAAGCTGTCTTGATTGCTGTATTACAACATTGACTACACTTCAAATGCTTTAGGGTTTTGATAGATCATGAATGGTGCTATGTAAATTGAAGTAATAAAATAATAAAAATAGCTCTTCAGCTGCTTTTAAATCCCATTACCTTTCAAACATTACACTTATAAATTATTATAAAAGTGTGGCTTATTAATGTTCCTAGAGATAATTCTATAGTTAATTTAATGGCATTGTTCCAGTCTTTCTCTTCCCTTCTGCGCCAATGTACTAACATAATATGATCATGTTCTACACAAGATTTGTAAATGTTCAACATCACATGATGCCACTATCACATTATACTTGGAGATGTTTGGTACAAGCTGTGTGAACAATATAGTACTTAATAAGGAATTAGGCAGTTTATTTCATTTAGGTAAAAACAATGACTGCAGATGCTGGAGACCAGATTCTGGATTAGTGGTGCTGGAAGAACACAGCAGTTCAGGCAGCATCCAAGGAGCAGCGAAATCGCGTTTCGGGCAAAAGCCCTGTATCAGGAGTACTCAAACTTGCTCCCCAACAAAAACTGCTGTTTAAATTGAGAAAACAAAATGAACACAGTCATGAAACATTAAACCTGCCTCCCATTACTTTCAGAATTTCAAAATGTAAAGAAAAAATGAGCAATTCATAAACTCTTCTTGTCAATATTGTGTTGTACAATTCATCAGATCTATTTGCTTCGGGACTAGGATTCTTAATTTTCATAAGTCAAAACACAACTTTTCGATTATTTTTTGGCAACACAGTGGATGCTAAAAATGTTGATTCACAAATTACATGTTGATTCACATGTAGTTTTTAAATTTAGCATTTATCATATGATCATTAGTTGTAAGATTTAATTTTTTAGTAATACTGAACTTGAGTATATCCTCAATCATAATGGATTACTTCAACAATAATATGGTTAATTTTAAAGTGGAGGTGTTTCTCATTTTTAGGTTTCTGGTTTTGAATCACTTGGGAACTCAAATAACAATTCTGTCCTTTCTTAATGTGCTATGTTCCACTGTTAGAATGGTAAATATTAGCATTTAGAAAGCAAAAATCGGCTTTCGAACTCCAAGCCAAATAAGATACTTTTGGTACATAAATGACTGTAAAGTAATAAGACTTTTCAGAAATTGGTTGTATTCTCATTTATTTGGATTCTAAAAATGAACAATAAATATTTTAATTTGATTTTTTATTTGTATCAAATGTTTATATCATATTGTTGAAATTATATTGTCATTTCAATCATCTGTGGTTATGGAGGTACTGTTCCTATTCCTTCCATTGCTGCTGAAAGTTACTGGATCATTTTACTGTGGTTCCATGTCTAATCCTTACAGGTAAAAGCTGCGTGCTTCATAGTTCAAGTGTAAAGTAATATCTTCCAAGGGTTATTTCCATTTATTGTTTGTTAAAATGACCAATGATTCATATCATTATGCATCTGAAGGAGGATATTCAGTGCTTCAAGGTCATGCCAACCCTCTGTAATGGCAATCCGGGTAGCCCATTCCCCTGAACTAAACTGGCTGATGCTTCTCACATCAACAAAATTCAACAGACATCAACATCCTCTCATTTTCATTCTCCCATTTAGTTGTATGAGATCTGCCTGTTGTAAATAGAATTACATGTAACAAAGCTATACTGTCAATGCCCTTTAAATATTAACCTCAGACACTTTTGTGTAAATTGATCAGACTTTTAAAAAGAAAATTCAATAGGATTTGGGTGCTGCCTACTTCAGAGTGCAGTAAAGAGCTAACCATATTGTTGTGGGTCTAGAGTCACCAACATGCTGGACCTGGTAAGGATGACAAATTTTCTTCTCTGTAGGACATTCGTGAACCAGATCGGTTTTTACAACAATGATGAGCTCTACAGTCACCATCATTGAGAGAGTTTTAATTCCAGATTAAATTTTACCATCTGCTATGGTGGAATTTGAGTTCATGTCCGAAATGGATTACCCTGAGCTTCTGGATTACTGGTCCAGTGACATGACCACTATGCAACTGTTTCCATGTGTTCTTTTTCACCTTAACCAATTCAAATGCAAGATGTGCGGATTTTATTTCTGTTCCAAGGGCTTTCAATCTGATGGATTGGAAAATACAAGTATCCTTAAAGAAAGCAAAAGCTTTGCAAATTGACTGTTTTGGAGCATTTCATTGAAGTTTCTCCTTGTTTTGAAGTGCTGTTATGGCATTACCTAATTTAGCTACTAGTCCAGTAGGGCCAGGCTTGGGAGTAGGATAGGGGGAGGAATTGAATCCTCAATGAACTTTTTCATTTGCATTACAGAGACTCTTGGGGAAAAAAATTAACTTCCTCCAATGTCTCAAACGCATGAAATAAAAACATTATACTTTGGACACTTGTCTCTGGTGATGCCTAAAGCACCCTTGGGATTCTTTTCTTACATTGAACTCTAAACATCTGTTTCAGGATCTCACTTTCAAATTTGTCAGAATTGAATGGAGACTGAACCCAAGTTCTTTTGGGTTCTTCAGTACTTTACCAAGTCATTAAAGGCATTACTGGTCCCCAATATCGGTCACTGGTTTATTCCTCCCCCCCCCACCTCCCCAAGACTTAAAGATAAGCACTGAATGAGTTACATCTACTCGAATTTAAAACTGGCAAGCTACCTCAAGATATATACATATATATCATTATAAATCCACAAAGATGAATTTTTGCTGCTGGGTCTAATGACTTTTAGCATTCAATCCCAACCTGGTAAGCATTCTGCAACAAAAGGAATTATCAGCTTTTTTTTCGCAAGAAATCACATGGTTTCTGTAATACACCTGGGCCTTAATTTTATCAACATTAAACTTTGTGCATCATTCTGTACATTCCCCCCCCCCCCCCCTTAACTTATTCCACCAATTGCTGAGATTTCTTTGTATGTTACTTTTGAAGTTGTTCTTGCAAATGCTTTATAATTAATGGAAACTGCAGAATCATATTAATCATTGTCCTTTTACATATGGCTCTGTACTGTCACAACTTGCTGTCTCTTAGTAAATTAGATTCAAATCCAATTGTTAAATTAACACATCCTTGCAATTTTTAAATTGATGGATCTTTAGACGTAAGTAATATATATTCCAGTTATACCTATTACCAAGAATTCACTAATTTGGTTTTATTCTCAGAATTAGTGTACTGCTAAGACACAGCCTTTGCTTACTATTATTACGAGGTTAGTTTAGTTCAGTTGGACAGATGGCTGGTTTGTGATGCAGAGTCATATCAATAGTATAGGTTAAATTCCTGCACTAACTGAGGTTAGCTGAATGATTCTGCTTCTAAACCTCTTCCACCTCCATCTAAGGTGTGGTGATTGTCAGGTTAAACTACCACCAGTTGTTTCTCTCAGAGAAACGTTTACATTGAAGTGACAGTTCAATAAAGTTTCAAATTAGACAAAAAAAAATGTTATGCCACAGTACACAGCTCCATTTCACTATATATACACAGAACATTTTTTTTAAAAATCACAATTTGACGAGTTTTTTTGATTTCTTTTTAATGAATTGATTTGACAAACATCAAAATCAAATGGGAATAGTTGAAACAAATACATTTACATTGCTCTTAATCCATTCACTACAATTTGCATTTATCAATTTTTCCTTGAAGATTTATCTTAACTTATTACAATTTAAAAGCTATGCAACAAACTGCTAACTCTTGTCTTTAGAACCGTAAGTTGTACTCTTTACATGGTCAGTTGATGAAGTGTGCACTCTTCCCCATGCTTTTATCCCCCACCTCCACTGTTTCAGTGATGTCACTTCCCAAATGAGTAAACCAGAAAAATTCAATGAAAGAAGTTACTTAGATTGCAGTTGAGGTTTTAATTTGAATACCAACTCTATTTAAATCATTTTGATCGCAAAAGGAATTGAAAGAAATATGCCCTAAATAATATTTGTACCAAATGAATAAGCTACATTTTGTTTTTGTTCCTTTTCCAAGGATTTCTAATTTAACAATGTGACAACAAACCCACTTGGTGATCAGCTTCATTTATTTGTAAATTCTGTTTTAAGTGTATAATCCAAGTGTCCCAAATTACCATAGGATTTCTTGAATGCTAATAAATATCTTCCACCATTGTATAGGTAAAGCTGTACCTCTGGCAGATTAGAGCCACAAATGGGTGCATTTGATCATGATTACAGAAAATACAACCACTTACATTTATGTAGTAACTTTAACATAGTAAATACCCAATGTGCTTCACCAACAAATAGCAAAGATTAGAAAGGTGGACAAGATAGGTTGTCAGGAGTAGGCAGAAATGTATTCCAAAACATACGGTCTCAATTGATTAAATGCAGTCAAGAATGAAGGCCAAATTACCATGGGTGGGGAAAAATAGGGCTAGAAGAGCTTATAGAAAACAGGAATGGGTCTTCCTTCTTTATTTCAAACGCACTGCTTCCACCACCTTCTGTGGAATCTAATTCCAAAGACTGAACACTCTGGAAAAGAAAATTTCTTAACTGAATGAGAGAGAAGGCTTCACCAAGGATCAATGCTTAATCTGTGGAGACAAGCAAGTAGGGTGGGATAGGGATCACAGGGAGATGGTTACTGATGAGGTCACAGGTGAAAGTGAGGACTGCAGGTATTGGAGTTTAGAGTTGAGAGTGTGGTGCTGGAAAAGCACTGGAGGTCGGGCAGCATCCGAGGAGCAGGAGAGCAGGATGCTGCCTGACCTGCTGTGCTTTTCCAGCACCACACTACTGACTAGGTGATATCAGGTAAAAGGTAGGGATTTGGTAGATCCGTGATCCCTCAAATGACAAAGTGCCTATGAAGAAGGGATCTCTTCCAGCCCTCCCCCGGCCACACCCAAACGAAGCTACAGGCAAAATCCAGAGACATCTTCAAATTCCTGCTACCATAGCCTTTAAGTATCTTATTAATGAACTGATGTTGGGGATTCAATGAAGGGACTTCTGTCCAATTCTCCTGGCCCAATGCCATTGTGCACAACAAAATCCAGCCTCGTGGATTTCTTTTTTACCAATATGTGTTACCATCAATGTAAACCTGACTCTCAAATCCTTCTGCTCTTCCCTGCAACTAACTTTCCTTGAAGTGTAATTACATTTTTACTATGAGTTCAATTCATATTTAAGCCATTTAAACTTGGCTGCCACATTTTGCCCATCTCATTATATCAATATCACTTTAGAACTTCTTCCACCCCCAGAATGATCTACATCCTGCATGATTGACTTCAATGGATCTCAAAATCATAAAGGTGTTACATTTCTACACAAACAGATTAATTTAGATTTGGAGATGCCAGTATTGGACTGGGGTGCACAAAGTTAAAAATCACACAACACCATTAGTCCAACAGGTTTAATTGGAAGCACACTAGCTTTCGGAGCGACGCTCCTTCATCAGGTGATGGTGAAGGGCTCAATCCTAACACAGAATTTATAGCAAAAATTTACAGTGTGATGTAACTGAAATCATACATTGAAGAATTGATTGTCTGTTAAGCCTTTCATCTGTTAGAATACAGTGATAGTTTCACTTTTTACATGTTTTGTGATTTACACAGTCACTTAATACTAAGTGACATTAGTTAAGTAGAGGCAGGATCTAACCCAATCCCACTTATTTGACAGTCTCTGGGGGTGGGCACCTAATGGAAAGGGAGTCCTCCAGGGAGGACCTCACTCTTTTCACACCTGAGGCCTAAATGTGGTGACCTGCTCGGGTTCTCACTGTACAACTCAAAACAGCATCAAATTTGAGATTTAGGGTGAACAGGGCAGTCTTTAAGTGACAAATAATTGGCCACATCTGACCCTCATAAAATTGCAGCTAAGTTGGGAGAGGCAGGAGGGGTAGCAGGAGGACCACCTTGGGAATTTTACCACTTTTACCCCATCCTTCCCTCTCTTCTTCCTAACAATGTGAACCACAAAATTCTGCCTGTAATGTCTTAGATTGTGACTTACAACAGGTGACAGTTGCTAGAATGGCTGTTATGTGATTTTTTAAAATTATAATAAGGTATTTGAGTAAATATTTATTAACCAAATTCTTTTAACATTAATCATGTAGTCATCACTCAATAAAGTTTCTCTATGGCATTACTTTCTAAACTCACTAGTAGATCTGACCCACTTGAGTACTGTTACCATCCCAAGCTGCTACAGGGCATAACTGACAGACATTTTCTGAATCTGCAAAACTATAACCCTAATTTCACATATTGTATGACTACAGTCTCTCAGATAGTTAATACCATTTTTAGATGATAAATGACAATTGACAGAAGGTATATAGAAACGTTAAGTTCCATATCAAAGAACAGTTCAATACACTCAAATTCATCTTGACAGCAAGGGTTGAGACATTTCACCTTGGTGAATATTCAATCCAGACATCTGGCTTTTTGTAACCTGCTGTATAAATACTATAAGAAAACAAACAACCAGTACACTTCCAAGGAGAATTCCAAGCCAAGCATATGAACCCCTTGTGTTTATTTCACCCTGGGATACAATATCCACGACTGAACTTTCAGTTGCAATCATTTTTCCATCAACTAATAATTCTCGAACATTGTTTAAGGTGCCATTATTGGACATTGGGACAATTCCCAAAATGTGGCAGATTAATGGGTAAATATCAACAATATCCATGATTTCCTTGGTAAAGTTCTTCTTGAAAGCAGGACCATGGGCGATCAGTAATGGTTGCATATTGTTTATGGTGTTATCATATCCATGATCACCCACTAAAGGAAAGAAAAGAGCAGTTGTGTGACAAACAAATCAATTTCAAATAAGCACATAATTCCTGAAAGTCCTTATTGAATGGAGAATTTATGCTCAACACAGCAAATTCTATCATTACAAGTAACCACCTGGATCCACATGCAAGTGCACAGATGCATCTGCAATTCAATTGCAATAAGCAATGGGAACAGAAAGTGTGTTTTGACAGGTGCTAATGTACTTGGATACTCTAACTGCTCTTGATACAGTTTTAAGAAGTTTCAAACCACAGAGTCATACAGATGTACAGCACGGAAACAGACCTTCGGTCCAACTCGTCCATGCCGACCAGATATCCCAACCCAATCTAGTCCCACCTGCTATCACCTGACCCATGTCCCTCTAAACCCTTCTTATTCATATACCCATCCAGATAACTTTTAAATGTTGCAATTGTACTAGTTTCACCACTTCCTCTGGCAGTCCATTCCACACACGTACCAACCTCTGTGTGAAAAAGTTGCCCCTTAGGTCTCTTACATATCTTTCTCCTCTCATCCTAAACCTATGCTATCTAGTTTTGGACTCCCTCACCCTAGGGAAAAGACTGTGTCGATTTATCCTATCCAATCCCCTCATTATTTTGTAAACCTCTAAGGTCACCCCCTCAGCCTCCGACCCTCCAGGGAAAACAGCCCCAACCTATTCAACCTCTCCCTATAGCTCAAATCCTCCAATCCTGGCAACATCCTTGTAAATCTTTTCTGAACCCTTTCAAGTTTCACAACATCCTTCTGATAGGAAGCAGACCAGAATTGCATATAATATTCCAAACGTGACCTAACCAATGTCCTGCACAGCGCAACATGACCTCCCAACTCCTATACTTAATACTCTGACCAATAAAGGAAAGTATAACAAATACGTTTTCACTATCCTAAATAATTTTTTAAATGCATATTGAAATAACTCAATAAAGCCACAGTAACCATATTATAATTGAAGAAATACTTAGTTATTGAACTTATTTGGTTTTAGGAAACATTTCCATACTCCAACAAAAACAGAAATTGCTGGAAAAACTTAACAGGCCTGGCAGCATCTGTGGAGAGAAATCAGAGTTATCATTTTGGGTTGAGTGACCCTTCCATAGAACTGATGGCAGCTAGGAAAATATCAGTTTATATGCAGAAGATAGGGTTGGGGGAGGGGGTAAAGAGTAAACGATAGGTAAGGGTAGAGCTGAAAGAGAGAGAACAGTAAGAGAGAGAACAGTTGGACAGATAAAGGAGTGAATAATGATCCAGCTAGGAGGGTGAATACCTATGAATGGGGATGAATTCCAAGACAATGTGTTAACATTCTCACTTTGAATTCATTTTCCTTTGTTTTCTAGATATGTTCTTTAAATCAAATCATACAACATAGGGTACTTAGCTTTCTACATTAGTTATTGTACTGAAAGTAGTCTTGGGATCACTATGAGTCCAGAATAGTGGCAGCCATTATGGGTAATCAAGAGGTCACATTGGTGAGCCCACACCCAGATTTCACGGAAGCTAACTTAAGAATCCAGTTTCTGAGGAAATCAATCCTGCAAAACAGGAAGAAAAAAGGCCTTAGAGGACCATGAAAGCCAATGACAGTGTGTATGTCATTTAAGAGACAGATGGGTGGTACCTGAAGACTATTGATGGAAAGTTATACAGCATATGGACGTACATGGAATAGTGTAGGTTAGATGGGGTTCAGATTGGTATGACAGGTCGGTGCAACATCGAGGGCCGAAGGGTCTGTACTGCGCTGTAATATTCTATGTTCTATCCCATGGAAGTGCCAGTGCATGGCATTAAGGGAATGAGGGAACCTGGGAATACATCAAAATGTAATATGATGGCCTAGAATGTAGTCAGATATAGAGGACTGTGAAGGAAACAAAAAAATGCTGGACTGATTCAGTAGGTCTGACATCAGTGGAGAGAAAATAGGGTTGATTGGTATGTCTGTAAAACAACCCAAACCACAGTAAAAGGGAGTATTGGGAGTGAGCTGAAGAGTGGAGGAACTATGACGGTCAATCCAGATTAACTTCACTGGAATTAAAAACAAAAGTTGCTGAAAACACCTAGCAGGTTTGGCAGTAACTGAAGGAACAGCGCTCCAAAAGGTTGTACTTCCAAATAAACCTGTGTGTCGTGTGATCTTTAACTTTGTGGAGACAGAAACAGTGTTAATGTTTTGAATCCAATGACTTTTCTTTGGAACTGAAGGGGATTGGAAAATGACTTTATTTTGTTGGCAAAGTGGGGAGGAGAAAGTAGAAGAGATGGTGAAGGTGCCCAAAGCAAAAGACGGAATGCTTAAGAGTGGTAAAGTTGAGATTGAAATGCAAAATAGGTGAGAATGTAGGTTTGATTAGAGAAAATCAGGCTTTACTATCAGCAGAGTTGACCAAAAATACACTGCGTTAGTGGGGGAAAAGAGACGCTATTGCATCTGTTCTGATGATGCTATTTTCCACAGATATACCAGTGATGTGTTAACCTTATCCTTCTTGATTGAAAGGGCCGTTAGCCATGTCTGACTCATTTCCCACAGTTCTGAACCCTCACTACTTGCCCTGTCTTCCAGAACAAGGACAGTTTTCATTGTATTTACCTTTCCACCCCACCAGTCTCCACATTCAAAGGATCATCCTTTGCCATTTCCGCCACTTCCAGCCACCACCAAACACATCTCCCCCTCTCCTTCTTTGTCAGCATTCCATAGGGTCTGTCCCTTCATGATACCTTCCAGTCTTCCATCATGGCTAAATATTTCCTCACTCTCACATGTACCTTTCCATACAACCAGAAAAGTTGCAACAAGTGCTCATTTCACCTCTCTCCACACTTTCCACATGAAACTTTGGTTTATATGTATTTTGTTCAATGTAGTTTGCTGTATTCACTGCTTACAATGCAGTCTGTTTTACGTTGGCAAAGCTAAACACAGACTGGGTCACTGCTTTGCAGAATATCTATGCCCTGTCTCGAAGAATAACTTCATTCATCCACTTGTCATTTCAACAAACCACTTTACTTCCATGCCAAGATTTCCATCCTACAGCTACTGCAATGTTTCAGCAAAGCGCAACACAAGCTGGGACAAACAGCACCTCATTTTCCACTTAGGCATTTTACAGCTTTCAGGACTCAATGTTGAGCTCAATGACTTCAGAGTATGAACGCTGTCCTGCATTTTGATCCCACCCGCTCTCTACCACATGTTGTTTGTGTCTTGTTAGCTTTGTTCTCAGTGGAATTAACTTATTTGCTTCTATTGAGACCTCTGATCACATGCATTTTACATCCTTTATTCCTTTACCACCATTAGCAGTCCCACTGTTTTTTACATAGAAATGTAGAAGAGAGGAACAGGAGTAGACCATTTTACTCCTCGAGTCTGCACTGCCATTCAATATGATCATTGTTGATCATCAAGCTCAATGCCAGAATCCTGCCCTTCCCCATATTTCTTGATTCCTTTAGCCACCAGAGCTGTATCTACCGCCTTCTTGAAAACACAATGTTTTGGCCTCAAACAGTTTTTGTGGCAGTGAATTCCACTGATTCACCATTCTCTGGATGAACAAATTTCTCATCTCAGTCTGACAAGGTTTACCCCTTATGCTCAAATATGACCCCTTTCCTCCCCAGGGAGCATTCTTCCTGCATCTAATCTGTCAAATTCTGTTACATTCCAGTAGGGTTGATGGTATTCTCGCTAGGCTGTTAATCCAAGGACCCAGATAATGTTCTGGGGACACAGGTTCAAACCCTGCCAGGACAGATGGTGAAGGTTGATTTCAATAAGAAAAAATTTGGAATTAAGAGATGAAACCATTGTCAAGTGTCAGAAAAAAAATCTATCTGGTTCAATAATGTTCTTTAAGGAAGGAAACTGCCATCCTTACCTGGTCTGGCCTCCATGTGATACCAGACCCCACACCAATTGCCCTTTGGGCAACTAGGAATGGGAAGGATAGGCAATGCTGGCCTAACCAATGATGCCTTCATCCCATGAATGAATTAAAAAATTCTGATAGATTTTATAGGTTTTCTATGAGATTCCACCCTCACTTTCCTGAACTCCAGTGAACACAAGAGAACACTTCCTGATGAACAGCTTTTGCCCAAAATGTCAATTTTCGTGCTCCTCGGATGCTGCCTGACGTGCTGTGCTTTTCCAGCACCACACTCTCGACTCTAATCTCCAGCATTTGCAGTACTCACTTTCTCCAGTGAACACAATCCTAACCGACTCAATCTCTCCTCATACATCAATCCTGCCTTTCTCGAAATCAACTTGGTAAATCTTTGCTGCACTTCCTCTAAAGAGGGTCTTTTCTCAGATAAGGAGATCAAAACACACAATATTCCAGGTGTGGCCTCACCAATGCCCAGTATAACTGCAGCAAGACGGCCAACATACAGTATGCCTTCTTTATTGCTTGCTGCACTTGTGCGCTTATTTTCAGTGACTGATGCACAAGGACACCCAAGTCTTGGTGAACATTCCTCGCTCTCAATTTACCTGACAATTACCTATATTATTCTGAATCTGCCATGCATTTGACCGCTCAGCCTGCACTGCAACATCTCTGCATTCTCCTAAAAAGCTCTTCCTTCCACCTAGCTTTCTGTCATATGCAAATTTTGACATATTATCTTTAGTTCCATCATGTAAATCATAACATATATTGTAAATAGCTGGGATCCTGCAGTATCCCTCTAGTGCCTGCCATTCATTCCTACTCTTTTTTTTCTGTCTGCCAACCAATTTCTATCAGGCTCAATACACTACCCCAAATCCTGTGCACTTTAATTTTACGTATTAATCTCTTTTGTGGGAAAGTCCAAATAAATCACATCCTCTGGGCTCCCTGATCAACTGAACTCATTCCATCCTTGAAGAATTCCAGTAGATTTGTCAAGCATGTTTTCCCTTTTACACATCCAAGCTGTGTCCGATTCTACCACTGTTTCCGTGTGCTCTGCTAAAAAAACAGTGATAATGGAGACTAGCATCTTCCTGTGACCAATATCAAGACTCACTGGTTTATAACTCCCTGTCTTCTCTCCACCTTCCTTTTTTTGAATAGTGGGACTACATTAGAAAATATTCCAGACTCCAAAGAATCTTGGAAGATGAACATCAATGTATCCACTATATCTCGGGCCACTCCTTAAGTACTCTGGGATGTGAATTATTAGACCCTGGAGATTTATCAACCTTTAATCCCAACAATTTCTCCAACACCATTTCTCTACTAATACAGATTTGGTTCAGTTCCTCCCTGTCACTAATCACTGTGTTCCCCATCATTTCTGCATCTTATTTGTGTCCTCATAAAATCACAGAATTCTTCCAGTGCAGATAGAGGCCATTTTGCCCATCAAGTTTCACTGACCCTCTGATAAACATCCCACCGAGACACCTCACTCTCCCACTCTATTCCCATAGTTAATCCATCTGGCCTAAACATCCCTAGACACTACTAGGCAATTTAGAATGGCCAATCCACCTAACTTGCACATCTTTTGACTGTGGGGGAAATCCAAAGAACCTAGAGGAAACCCCTGTAGATATTGGAAGACATGCAAACTCCACACAAGCATTCACCAAAGGATGGGATTGAACCCAGGTCCCAGATGCTGTGAGGCAGGAATGCTAAGCACTGTGCCGCTGTGCCTCTGTTCCACCCTCCTTTGTAAATACAGAAACCAAGTATGAATTTAATACTGGTAATGTCATTGGAGTGAAATATGGAGGAATCAACTATATAATGTGCTCCTAAATCTACCTAGGCTACTGAGGAAGCCTCATGCAGGTTTAAGATTGCTGTTAACTGCACTATGAAGGTAGCATCAGTGGTCATGAGTCTGGCTCAGCATGCCCAAGCAAGAGGAGATAAGTTATGACAGCCTTCCAAAAATCATTCTAACATGGTGTGATGCAGTGCACCCTAGGCAATGGTATGGTCTGTTTGGCCCCAAAACTACACTTGAGTAGAACAGATGGAGCTGGTGGACATAAACAATAAGAAATAGTCATCCTGTGACCAATGACAATTTGACATCTGTCTGGACCACTTTTGTTTAAACTGAATCCCCTTTGTCCTACCTCCACAGCCATGGCATATCACCAAAGTCCAATAGGAGTTAGACCAAGTGCATAAGATGTCTAAAAGAAGCCAAGTGCAACTGTATATCAAAGAAATACAAGTAACCACCTGGTGGATGAACTGGAGAATAAATGCACAAGTTCACATCCTCAAACCTTCTGGACTTAGCTCAGTTTGTGGGGTTGTTGTGACCTTGTGGTGTTCTCTGTCAGTTCAACAAGAAGCAAGGAACTGGAACAGCAAACAATTATGGGAGAGGTTTTCCAAAAAGGAATTCCTTGGGGGAAGCCAGGGAATCATGAATTGGAAGATTTTATCAAAACCTTACTAGACTCTGAATAAACCTGATTAGATTTAAAGGGTCAGACTCTTTAAGCTAACTGCTGCCTTTTCCCATTGGCGCCACAAGCAGTATGACATCTGGTGAAACTTCAAAAATGAGAAATGGAGTAGACCAGTCACCCTTCAAGCCTGCTCCATCACTTGTGGCTGATCATAAAATGTCATATGTCTTACATCTGCCCTGCCATTCAGGAATCAGTCTGGTAAACCTTTACTGCAGTTCCTCCATAGCTAGAATATCCATCCTCAGATAGGTGGATCATAACTGCACACAATACTCCAGATGTTATCTCACCAAACTTCTGTACAATTGCAGTGAGACATGTCTGCTGCTGTACTCGGAATATCTCGCTATGAAGGCCAACATACCATTTAACTTCTTTACCATCTGCTATACATGCATGCTGAAGAGTGATGTACATAAACAACCTAAGAGGAAAAGAAACAAATGCTGACAAAAGAATGGAGAGGTATGGTGTAACATATTGAATCTGTAATGTGTGTTCAGCTGAACCTATGAATCTTTAAGAACGTGAAGTTTGTTTGCAGTACTCAAAGTTTAAGTGATACTTAAATCCAAAGGTCTTGTTATCTTGATTCTAAACTTAATGTGAGATTAATGTGGTGTAACTGTGCTATTGTTAAGGAAACTGAAAAGATGATAACCTGCAAGGTGGCAATCTAGATCAGATTGAATATAAAATTGTTAAGGTTAAAATTACTGTTAAATTTATAACAAATGCACTATATGTGCTGGTTGCTTGGCGACCAAGAACTTGGCAGGGATGAGATTATCATTTCATTAATCATGTCAGAACTAGAGAACAAAGAACTAGTTGCTAACTTGATCAAAAAGCTTGATGAAGTTGCTAAGAAACAACTGACCAATCCCCAGGCAACCTTGCATATATGGGTACGCGAGTATCATTCTTATTATATATAAGTTCCTTGTTGAGTACCAAGGAAACATGTTAAGTTTTGAGTTATCTACACTTAAAAGCAAATCTCTAAAAGGGGATATTAACTTATAAAAATGCATCATTTTGATAGATACAATTTGAACATTACGTATTCAGTTAGGAACTTGGGATATGAATGCCACTGGCATGACCGCCATTTGTTGCCCAACTTTAGCTGTTTTAGTATGGTTGATACAACAGAATGACTTGCTAGGTGACTTCAGAATGAACTCAGGATTTAACCAATTCAGTTTGAGACACATATAGGTTAGACCAAATGGTAAGGACACTGTAAAAAGGACACTGGTGAACCAGTAAGATTTTACAACTATCACTTTTGCTCTGTCTAGCTTTAGATGATCATTAAATACGAAAAAGTCGTTCTGAAAATACTCGCAAACTATAAGTGCACACAGAATGGAAGACAATTTCAATGGAAATCAAATAGTAAGATGCTTAAAAAAGATTGAGAGAGAAAATTGGAACACAAATATATATTTACGTATTTCTATTTTTCAGGAATAGCAGCCGGTGACAAGTGGTGTTCCACAAGGGTCAGTGTCGGGGCCACAACTTTTCACTTCATACATTAATGATCTAGATGAAGGAGCTGGGGGCATACTGGTTAAGTTTGCAGACAAACAAAGATATGTAGAGGGACAGGTAGTATGGAGGAGGTGAGGAGGCTGCAGAAGGATTTGGACAAGTTAGGAGATTGGGCAAAGACG
Organism: Chiloscyllium plagiosum; assembly: GCF_037043375.1. Taxonomy (NCBI): domain Eukaryota; kingdom Metazoa; phylum Chordata; class Chondrichthyes; order Orectolobiformes; family Hemiscylliidae; genus Chiloscyllium; species Chiloscyllium plagiosum. The sequence continues at coordinate 65,581,702 of NW_028270141.1, forward strand.
TGGCAGATGGAGTACAATGTGGAGAAGTATGAGATCATGCACTTTTCTAAGAAGAATAGAAGCATGACTATTTTTTAAATGGGGAGAAAATTCAGAAGTCTGAAGTGCAAAGAGACTTGGGAATTCTAGTCCAGGATTCTCTAAAGGTAAACTTGCAGGTTGAGTCAGTAGTTAGGAAGGCTAATGCAATGATGGCATTTATTTTGTGAGGACTTGAGAAGCAGGGATGTACTTCTGAGGCTCTATATGGCTCTGGTCAGACCACATTTTGAGTATTGTGCACAGTTTTGGGCCCATATCTCAGTAAGGATATATTGGCCTGGAGCAAGTTCAGGGGAGGTTCATGAGAATGGTCCCAGCAATGAAAAGCTTAGCATATGAGGAATGTTTGAGGACTCTGCGAATACACTCGATGGAATTTAGTAGGATGAGGGAGGACATAATTGTTCAGACCATTGAGTATTCTGTAAGTTTCAGTGAATGTTGGGAAGATGTTTCCATTGGTCGGAGAGAATGGGACCTTAGGGCATAGCCTTAGAGTAAAGGGAAGATTTTTTACAATAGAGATAAGGAGAAACTTCTTCAGCCAGAGTGGTGAATCTGTGGAATTCACTGCCACAGAAGACAGTGGAGGCCAGGTCATTGAGTATATTTAAGCCAGAGATAGATAGGTTCTTGATTGTCAAGGGGAATCAAGGGTTACAGGAAGAAAGCAGGAGAATAGGGTTGAGAAACTTATCAGCCATGATTGAATGGTGGAGCAGACTCAATGGGCTGGATGGCCTAATTTATGCTCCTATGTCTTATGGTCTTATTAAGAGCAATTCATATATTGTGGTGCATGCATCAGTTCTTTATCCTTGCAGTTTGAAATTTTTTTAGTCTTTAGATTGCTAAATTAATGCAATCTTCTCTCAATGTGCTTTGAAGTAGCCAAATAAAAGCATGTAATGTGCTTATGATAGTTGAAGAGTGACAAAAGTGCATAGCTAGACACGAGAAGAAATTGCCCCCCTTTATTAATAACTGCCTTATCCAAAAAGAATGTCAATTTTCTATTTCTTTAAAAGAATTTTAGAAAGCATTTTTAAAAAGAAAATACTTACAATTAAATTTTCCAGTTGTCTTATTCTGATTAATTGTCCACCCTTCATCTGCCACAGCTATTATTGGTTGGATTCTCTTATTGTGCTTGTACCGAAAGCGATCTGGAATATCCTCCTTCTTGTATACAGTCATATTGGGGTGAGCATTCACTAAAGCATTATATATCTCATAGTATTTACCTGCAGCAAAACAAAATGGCTGTCACATCAGTGGCTGGTGCAAAAAGCACATTCAAATTTTTTGTTGAAAGATAGCTGGAAATGAAGCTAGAGCATTCATACGAACAAGGAACTGGAATAGCACATTCAGCATCTTAAACTGTCTTCACTATTTAATCTGACTGTAACCCTAAATCTGTATTCCCTCCTATCCCTTATAATGTTTTATCCCCTTGTTTAGCAAGAATCTATTCACCTCTGTCTTAAACAAATTCAGGATGCTGCTTCCACCATCTTCTTTGGAGGAGAGTTTCAGACATTGATGATCCTCTGAAGAACAAAATTTGATATCATCTGTTTTAAATAGCTAAGTCCTGATTTTTAAACAATAACCCCTACTTTTTGATTCACTCCTAGATAGAAACATCCTCTCCGCATCCATCATGTTAAGATTTTTCAGCATCATAAACCTTTCAATCAAGTTGCCTCTTACTTTAAACTTCAGCAGATACAAGCCTAGCCTGTCCCACCTTTACTCATTAGACAACCTTCCATTCCTGGTATTAAATATGATAAATCTTCCCTGAACTGCTTCCCATAGATTTACATTCTTATTTTAAATGAGGAGACTAATACTATACATAGTGCTCCAGATGTGGTCCCAGTAGTGCCTTGTACCACTGAAGCATAACCTCCTTTCCTTTGTATTCAATTCCCCTTGCAATAAGGAACAACATTATTAGCTTTCCTGATTTAATATATAGTTATAGCATATACTTTCTGTAATGTATACACGAGGTAACACAGATATCTGCATCTCAGATCTCCGCAATCTCTCATCATTAGGTAATATTCCTACTGTCAAAGTGGACAATTTCATATTTTACCACATTATACTCCATTTTGCCACATCTTTGCCCATTCACTTAACCTATCTATATTGTTTTATAGCTTCATGTTCACAATTAATGTTCCTACACATCTTTTTTAAGTCACTGGCAAATGCATTGCCCATCCTCTCATTCAAGTCATTTATAGAAATTGTAAATAGCTGACCACCTTACACTGGTCTGGGTGGTACATCAACATAATGCTACTCTGAAATCCCCCCTTTGTGCTTTAAGTCCAATCCATTTGAGTAAATATTCCTTTAGGCTTAAGATTAATTTCTATAGCTGTGCATTAGCCTTGTGACTTGTATATGTGGACACCCAAAACCCAATTCTTTTCCACAACTCAGTCTATCAACATGAAGAAAATTTCTAAGTTGCTTTGTTCAGGTTCAAGATAGCTGATCTCAGAATTATATTCCAAATATGTTGATTCCAAGATTTATCAAAAAAAAAGTCATAAATGTTATCTTACCTTCTTTGGGCAATATAGCAGAAACTGGTGTAAAGTCAATCCATGTGTACAGATCACGATCAATGTATAGATCTAATTCAATGATCCTGTCTCTAGAGCACGGAGTCATCCCATGGTCACTTGTGACTATTAAGTTTACCGTGTTCCAGAGTCCAGCTTTTTGAAGTTGTTCTACAAGGTAGCCAAGCTTTAGATCAATATCTGCAATGACTTTATCCATGAAAGGGTTGTCAGTCCCAAACTCATGGCCTGTCTGATCAGGTTCTTCCCAGTACAACAGGCCAAAATTAACAGGTTCTTTTCCTCTGAACCAGTCAATCAACTGAGTCACTCGATCCTCAAAAGGAACAGAGATATTATAGATCATGTAGTGAGTTGGGTACATCCCGTGTATTTGAACATCAGTACCAGGCCACATTACAGCCCCACTCTTATGGCCTTGAATCTGGTTTGTAACCCAAAGTGGATAGGCCTCATCCCACCATACTGGATCAAATATGTCCATTCCATCCATAGAAAAGGTTTTATTTAAGTCCTGATCATACATTTTATTTGCTACAATTCCATGGTTCTCTGCATATAACCCAGTAACAAGGGTATAGTGGTTTGGATAGGTTTTTGTGATGAAAATATTTGTAACCCGATTTACATGAATGCCATTTTCCATGACATACTTAAAGCGTGGCATTCGAACTCTATGGATGTAATCCCATCGAAATCCATCAAACGATACCAGCAACACTTTTGGTTGATTCAGCTGGAGAGATATAGCTTCAGTGAGAGTCAAGGTAATTGCAATGTAGCAAAGACACATCTGCCTGATGTGAGGTGTCATGATACTCATTTATTTATGGTTAGGTATTTAGACACCAGCTGCAACACACAAATAACATCTATCAACTTTGTTTACATATCAATGCAATAGCTCAATGCAATATTAAAACCTCTTTATAACCAAAATGTTCTCTCGTTCCCCATCTAATCTAGGAAGTGCTTACTTAATTGGGGTCCAGTTCCAAGGGCACATTTATTTCTCTGGCATAACTAGTACCAAGAAATATTTCTAAATAAAATGGTCACAAACAGCATCCAAGTTTAGATATGTAGGATATACATTGCTGAGATGGTGCAATTGCTAGAAGAGATGATGTGAAAACACATGGAATTTTTGAAACTTTGAGAACTTTAGCTAACTGTACACCTACACAATCAGTGAGAAATCTCTGCTGTGTCACTCACAATCTTCCCTGGATGGAAAATTGCAAGCAACCCACATACACTTTCCAATAAAACAAGCCTCCTCCCTGTCCAATAGTTTGAAGTCTTAAAAGGATTTGCCTAATAGTATACTACCATTCTCAACATAAGTACTGAAGAAAAATTATTACAACAGTGTTCAATGTTATTTCAAGATAGGGGTTTTACCCTATATATTTGTGTAAAAGTCGATCTCGTGTAAAAGTTGACCCCTTATTGTTGGACAAAAAGTCTTGTATTTTCTATATATCTCATGTAAAAGTTGACCCTACTATATTGCATTATAAACCTCATACAAAGGAAACTGATGTTCGCATTAACGCTTAAATGAAATCGTATTCATTCATTCATACCAGTAACTCTACTCATCGCTCTTTGTTTACTATATTGCATCTCTATTGATTCATAACTCTACATAGTCCATTTGGTTTACTACAGCACGTTTTGATTCATTCATTCATTCAGACCAGTACTAAGTCTATCGGTAGCTATTGCACTTCGTTCACTATAAATCCAAGAGTTGATATTGTTAAAAAATTGTGCCATTATATCTGCATAAAAGTGAGATATATTAGCTACATATATCTTTAATTCTTTGACAAATTTGTTAATGTTGCTGAGATTCATAACATTCAAGAGGAAGCGGAAGGGAAAAGGAAGAATTTGGTGGGAAAGTTCAAGATTCTTACATATTCAGAATTTAATGAATGTTTCATTTTAAGTTTCCTAAAATTCTCTGTCCTCCTTCACTGTTCTTTCTTTTATTTTCCATTTCTTTCCCTCTCCTACACTTCTTGATCATTGCTTGTTTTTTCTTGAAATTCTATACTTCTGCTGGTCCACTTTTCTGCAACTCTCGGCTAATCATTGACCTCAGGTTCCACCTGCAAATATTTAGCTACCCCTTTTAAAATTTTGCTTTTTCTGGCTTTTAGATGAAATTATAATTCCCATAACAGCCTCAATAAATCTTTTAGCTGATTAAGGACAGAACTTTTAAATCTTCTACTTCTTATTGAGCTCGTAACATACTGGCACCAAATCCTAACATTTGTTATTGCTGCAAATCAAATACAAGAAAGCCTTTTGCAGTAGTTTTGCTTTTTAAAAATATTTTTAAAATAACAATTTAGCTACTGTAATTCTCTTGTCTGGGGGTTGAAATTGTGGATCGAACATGCAGTTTCTTATGTCGAAACACCAGACAAGGTTTCTCCTTTTCTTCCAGTTTTGGACAGGATAGCCCAAATTATTTTACTCCCAAGTGAAGAGGAAGGACCTGGCAACCCTTTTCTTATTCAGTGGCCACCTCAGTTACTCACACAACTTTGATTTAAAAATAGACCCTTCCCTATTGAGCACAAGAACACTAAAAAGCAAACTTTAAGAGTTTTTTTTAAAATTAAAAATGTCACTAACTCTTTATAAATATATTAAAATGCTTATTGTGATAAATCCGTTCTCAACTGTACTAAACTGAACAACAGCAGGTTACTGCTCTTACGTTTATCAGGGAATAATATTTATAGCGACATTCTTAAATGTTGCCAAATTGCACTCAGTATTGGCAGATTTCACATTCTGCAATATACAAAAGAGTTTGAGCAGAAATTTGAAGGAAAGAAAAACTTCCACCAGTTCAGGCACAATTTAAACCCTAACCACTCTGCAAGTAGAAATTTAGAAGTTTGAATAAGAGACTAAACAGACATACTGACTTCTGCCTTTTGTTGCTCCTTTTACTTCATTTTTATTTATAAGCATAGCTGAGAAATCTGCCATGCCAGATAGGAATTGCATATAATAATAAGGCCAACATTTTAATGCTGTAGGCCTGCCAAAAGAAATATAGTGGAGACGAATTATTGTGATCTACTCTGTCGAGAGGGAATCTAAATAGAAGAGTCAACATTATTTGCATACGCTGTTTGGCAAAACTGTAACCCAGGAGCCAAGGACAGCAAAATCATAGAATATCTCTATTAATTGTCATAGAGCTGTACAGCATGGAAACAGACTCTTGGGTCCCACTCACACATGCCGAGCAGATATCCTAAATTAATTTAGTCCCATTTGCAAGCATTTGACCCATATTCCTCTAAACCCTTCCTATTCATATACCCATCCAGATGCCTTTTAAATGTTGTAATTGTACCAGCCTCCACCATTGCCTCTGGCGGTTCATTTCATACACATGCCACTCTCTGCGAGAAAAGGTTGCCCCTTAGATCCCTTTTAAATCTTTTCCCTCTCATCTTAAAATTATACCCTCCAGTTTTGGAATCCCCCACCCCACAGAAAAGACTTGGCTATTCACCCTATCCATGCCCCTCATGATTTTATAAACCTCAACAACATCACCGTTCAGCCTCTGACGCTCCATGGAAAATAGCCCCAGCCTGTCCAGCCTCTCCTGAAAACTCTAAGCCTGGATGCATCTTTGTAAATCTTTTCTGAATCCTTTCAAGTTTCACAACAACCTTCCTACAGCAGAGAGACCAGAACTGCACACAGTATTCCAAAGGTGGCTTAAGCAATGTCCTGTACAGCTGCAACATGACCTCCCAACTCTTGTACTCAATGCACTGACAATAAAGGTAAGTACATTCAAGGAACTATGAACCTGGACGCCAAGTTCCCTTTGTTCAGCAACAGTCCCCAGGACCTTACCATGAAGTGTATAATTCTTGCCCTGATTTGCCTTTCCAAAATGCAGCACCTCATATTTATCTAAACTTCTCAATATTCAGAACTTTAGCTAGTTATTTCACAGAAAATGAGAGAAACATTTTTCTTAGTACATGATGCCCCATCAACTGACAACACGTTAGGAGGGGTGGATATTCATGAGTTATCACCTCTTTTTCTACTACCCCCAAACTTCCTCCTCCATATCCCTGTTCTATCTCACAACAGACAAGAGATTTAATTTCCTTAGTTATGAAATTGCATCAGGTCTGCATGTATATCAGAATCACTTCACAATGTTGTGTGAGACCTTATTTTTAGGTACAGGTCATTCTGCTACAATGTACATTCTGTTAATATGAATTTGATATAACACAATTGACAAATTGGGGACAATGTTTTTAAAACACATATTGGTTAGAACATGATTCTGGCCCCAAGTTTAAATAGTGCTGCTATTAAGCATTTTTCTTATAACACAGGGATTGCATGAGAATGGAACTACCATGTTATAGCAGAACTGATTGTATGCCTAATGCTACTTTTGGTATGATACCCTTCGCTGAAACAAGAATGAACTTGATAGTTGTGGTGGAGTAAGAAATAAGCTAGGTGTTGAGTTTGTGGATGACAGCAAAATTGGTGGTATAATAAAGAAGATTATCTAAGACTACAATCTTATGGGACAATAGGCCAAGAAGTGTTGTTGTGGTTCTGTTCGCCGAGCTGAAAATTTGTGTTGCAGACGTTTCGTCCCCTGTCTAGGTGACATCCTCAGTGCTTGGGAGCCTCCAATGAAGCTCTTCTGTGTTGTTTCCTCCGGCATTTATATATACACTATAAATGCCGGAGGAAACAACACAGAAGCGCTTCACAGGAGGCTCCCAAGCACTGAGGATGTCACCTAGACAGGGGACGAAACGTCTCCAACACAAATTTCCAGCTCAGCGAACAGAACCACAACAACGAGCACCCGAGCTACAAATCTTCTCACAAACTTTGAAGGCCAAGAAGTGGCAGTTAGAGATTAATTAAGATCAATGGAAGATGTTGCATTTTTAGTAAGGCAAATCAAGGCAGGACTTACATGGTTAATGGTAGGACCCTGGGGAGTGTTGTTGAATAGAGGGGCCAAGGGGTTCATAGATTCTTGAAAATGGCATCACATGTACACAGGGTAGTGATAAAGATGTTTGGCATGTTTGCTTCATTGGACAGAGCTTTAAATATAGGAGTTGGGATGTCATCTTGCATATGTAGAAGATATTGGTAAGGCCACTTTTGGAATACTGCGTTCAATTCTAGTCATTTTGCAATAGGAAGAATGTTGTTAAACTAGAAAGGGTGCAGAAAATACTTACATGGATATTCCTGGGACTGGAGAGGCTGGATCAGTTGGGACTTGCCCTGGTGTGTCCTTGTAGAGGTTTATAAAATCATGAGGGGCTTAGATAAGGTGAATAGCCAAGAGGAGAGGAATCAAAAACTAGAGGAGAAAGATATAAAAGGGACCCAAGGGGCCCTATTTAACACAGAGGGTGTTGCATATATGGAATGAGCTGTCGGGGAAGTGGTACAGGCAAGTACAATTACAATATTTAAAAGACATTTGGATAGGTACACAAACAGGAAAGTTTTAGAGGGATATAGACCAAACACCAGCAAACAGAACTAGTTAAGTTTGGGATACCTGGTCAACATTGACGAGTTGGGCTGAAGGATCTGTTTCCAGCTGTATGACTCTATGTCAGACAACTACTGATATATTTCTAGTAATTCTCCATTCAAATGTACAATTGATTTGTTATTTACGCTACACCTGTTCAACCAGACCAATTAAAAACTTTGATGAAAAATGTGTTGCTGGAAAAGCGCAGCAGGTCAAGCAGCATCAAAGGAGCAGGAAAATCGACGTTTCGGGCATAAGCCCTTCTTCAGGAAGGGCTTATACCCGAAACATCGATTCTCCTGCTCCTTTGATGCCGTCTGACCTGCTGCGCTTTTCCAGCAACACATTGTTCAGTTCTGATCTCCAGCATCTGCAGTCCTCACTTTCTCCCAATTAAAAACTTTGCAGTTTAATAAAATGCTTGAGCACAAACAGGCTATCTGGTTCATTAAATCTGCAATAACATTTTTCCCACAGAATGAGGCAATTAAATGTGGGGTGAAGGCTAATGGAGGTCCTAACCAGCATTCTCAAATGTGATTAAATGCTCCATCACTACCAAAAATGTTACAGCAGACGACATCAAAGTCTGAAAAATTTTGGTCATAGCTTCCAACATTTTTCAGTAATTATTGATAGAATTTACTTTATCATCCAAATATTCTATCTTTAATAGATTTTTTGAATAACAGATCCTCCTAATTATCCATATATAGCTCAAGTAGTTCTGCAATTTCCATATCAATTGATGTGACCTCTCCGAAAAAGGAGATATTATTTGGTACCATTGCTATTCCTTCACTTCCCACGACAAATTTGCCTCTCTTATAGAGTCATAGAGATGTACAGCATGGTAACACACACTTCAGTCCAACTCATCTATGCCACCCAGATATCCTAAATTAATCTAGTTCCATTTGCCAGGACTTGGCTCAAAGCCCTCTAAACCCTTCCTATTCATGTATCCATCCAGATGCCTTTTAAATGTTGCAATTGTACCAGTCTTCCCCACTTCCTCTGGCAGCTCATTCCATACACACACCACCCTTTGTGTGAAAACGGTGCCCCTTAGGTGTCTTTTAAACCTTTCCCCTCTCACCCTAAACCTAAGCCCTCTAGTTCTGGACTCCCCCAACCCAGGGAAAAGACTTTATCTATTTACCCAATCCATGCAACATTAATCAATTGTTACTAATATAATAATAAACTTCTGTTTCTCTCCTTCATGTTTTAATGCTAACTTTCAGCTTCCAAACACTCATTCTGCAGATATCCGCTGTTCTATACATGTGCTCCGACTTTTGTTTTATCTGCTGCATAATGTTTATCTTTTCAGTTTCAAGCTAGCTCTACTTTGTGTATTCATCGATGGAACCAATTATCTTTTCTTTGCTATTATATACTTTTAACAAGGTTCCCCATGGGAGACTGATTAGCAAGATTAGATCTCATGGAGTACAGGGAGAACTAGCCATTTGGATACAGAACTGGTTCAAAGGTAGAAGTCAGAGGGTGGTGGTGGAGGGTTGTTATTCAGACTGAAGGCCTGTGACCAGTGGAGTGCCACAAGGATCGGTGCTGGGCCCTCTACTTTTTGTAATTTACATAAATGATTTGGATGCGAGCATAAGAGGTACAGTTAGTAAGTTTTCAGATGACACCAAAATGTGTTGTAGTGGACAGCGAAGAAGGTTACCTCAGATTACAACAGGATCTTGACCAGATGGGCCAATGGGCTGAGAAGTGGCAGATGGAGTTTAATTCAGATAAATGCGAGGTGCTGCATTTTGGGAAAGCAAATATTAGCAGGACTTATACACTTAATGGTAAGGTCCTAGGGAGTGTTGCTGAACAAAGAGACCTTGGAGTGCAGGTTCATAGCTCCTTGAAAGTGGAGTCGCAGGTAGACAGGATAGTGAAGAAGGCATTTGGTATGCTTTCCTTTATTGGTCAGAGAATTGAGTACAGGAGTTGGGATGTCATGTTGCGGCTGTACAGGACATTGGTTAGGCCACTGTTGGAATATTGCGTGCAATTCTGGTCTCCTTCCTATCGGAAAGATGTTGTGAAACTTGAAAGGTTTCAGAAAAGATTTACAAGGATGTTGCCAGGGTTGGAGGATTTGAGCTCTAGGGCGAGGGTGAACAGGCTGGGGATGTTTTCCCTGGAGTGTCAGAGGCTGAGGGTGACCTTATAGGAGGTTTACAAAATTATGAGGGGCATGGATAGGATAAATAGACAAAGTCTTTTCCCTGGGGTCGGCGAGTCCAGAACTAGAGGGCGTAGGTTTAGGGTGAGAGGGGAAAGATATAAAAGAGACCCAAGAGGCAACCTTTTCATGCAGTGGGTGGTACGTGTATGGAATGAGCTGCTAGAGGATGTGGTGGAGGTTGGTACAATTGCAACATTTAAGAGGCATTTGGATGGGTATATGACTAGGAAGGGTTTGGAGGGATATGGGCCAGGTGCTGGCAGGAAGGACGAGATTGGATTGGGATATCTGGTTGGCATGGACAGGTTGGACCGAAGGGTCTGTTTCCAGCTGTACATCTCTATGACTCTGAGGTTCAACTCCAGTTTAAATATTTCTCATTGTAGTTTTGAAATTTTTCCTCATCGATCCTTGCAGGTTTCCTTTCATCTCTTATAATTTACTCCTTAAATTTTTTTTTACTTTTCAATCTTACACTGAAATACATTGTCATCACACGACTTAAAATTTTGTCATTCTTTTAGGTGAACTACTTGGTATGCATCAGTACCCAGAACTAAGTAAGGTTTGCTTCCTCCATGGCAACATTTAGTCTAAGAAAACAGATCTGAGCTCAACTTTAGGATAACAAAGACATCCCATAGTTAATTAGTGCTTAATAATTATTGGCTGTGTGACAAAACCAATGCTGTTCTTCATCTTACTTCAAAGTGCCAAAAAGTAAATTCAGCAAAATTGAAAGATTAAAAGGATGGTAGTTGCATGGATACAAGTTTTGTTAAGAGACAACAACTTTGGGGTAGTGCTGAGTAGTTGTTCTCTGACTTGAGGGATGTATACAGTGCTGCCTCATAGATGTCAGTATTAATGCCAGTTTTCTTTAAAATATATGTGAATATCCTGGTCATCAGTTTCCAAGGCAAAGTATCAACATTTATAACAATGATAAGGAGTCCGATGCATTAAACTGTGAAACATACAGTAACTGATTTCAGGAATCTGGTGAAGTGAGCATATATATGACAAATTAAATTTAACAGGTGCGTAATAGCCCATTTGAGAAAGAATGAAGAAAGTCAAAATGAATAACATAGTATAACTATAAAGAGGGCACAAAAATGAACAAAAAGTCATATTTTGTCCTTTGAAGATATCAGAACATGTTGAGAAGTTGTTAAAAAGGCATTTTTGACAGAGCTTTGGCTTTATGACTCTATAACTCATCAGGAGTGATAGTATTTTGCTGTCCATTCCCAAGTGCTTTTGCTTGCTAGGCAATTTCAGAGTTAACCACATTCTTTGAGTCTGGAGTTAAATGCCAGTATCAGTACATGTAATGACGGCAGATTTCTTAAAGATAATAGTGAATCAGGTGGGATTTTACAGCAACTGACAAGGGTTTAGCGTCATAGATATATACAGCACAGAAACAGACCATTCAGTCCAACAAAGTACCACTAACATTGCAATCCAAATTTATCAAATTTAATTAAAATTCTACCTTCTGCCAAATAGGATTTGAACCCACATGCCCAAAGCATTAGCCTCAGCCCCTGAATTATCAGTCCGGTAACATTATCACGACAGCATCACTTAATCCTAGTATTATGGACAATTTTGAGCATCACATTTTCACAACAATGCTAAGGTGGCAGATGATGGTGAGACTAGTCTCCTTTAGAGACTAGCTACAGGGAGATTTATTAGAAGTGCTCAACATTGTGAAAGATTTCGATTGTTTTGCTGAGATACTGTTTCTAATGACAAGTAATAAGTGACAAACAGACACAGATTTTAAGTGATAAATTAGCAAAAATACCAGGAGGGAAATCAGAGAGAAAAAATAAATCACCCAGTACACTGTGATCTGGGATGGCCGAAAAGCTGACGGAAGTGGATTCATGACAATTTTCAGAAGGAAACCGGATTAATACTTGAAATGGAAAGATTTGTTGGACTGGGCGGAACAAGCACAGGAAGGGCCACTTAAAGCAAAGCACTGACACCAACAAGATGGTCAAATGACCCCCTTCTTTACTGAGTCATCTTGTGATTCTGTTTGGGTCATTTCACACTTAATTCCACATGGGTCTCACTCCTGGCAACAGAACGCTACCACAGACTCTGAAACAAGATTTATCCTCTAGCCCAAGCTCGCAGATACCTCCTCCTACTGCCCCCTTGACCATGACCCCACACCCCACCACCAAACCATCATCTCCCAGACCGTCCATAACCTCATCACCTCGGGTGATCTCCCATCCACCGTCTCCAACCTCATAGTCCCACAACCCCGCACCTCCCGCTTCTACCTCCTGCCCAAAATCCACAAACCCGACTGCCCCGGCCGACCCATTGTCTCCGCCTGCTCCTGCCCCACCGAACACATCTCTGCGTACCTTGACACCGTCCTGTCCCCCTTAGTCCAAGAACTCCCCACCTACGTTCGGGACACCACCCATGCCCTCCACCTGCTCCGTGATTTTCGCTTCCCCGGTCCCCAACACCTTATTTTCACCATGGACATCCAGTCCCTGTACACCTCCATCCCCCATCACGAAGGACTCAAAGCCCTCCACTTCTTTCTTTCCCGCCGTACCGACCAGTACCCTTCCACTGACACCCTACTTCGACTGACTGAACTGGTCCTCACCCTGAACAACTTCTCTTTCCAATCCTCCCACTTCCTCCAAACGAAAGGAGAAGCCATGGGCACCCACATGGGCCCCAGCTATGCCTGCCTCTTCGTAGGATATGTGGAACAATCCATCTTCCGCAACTACACTGGCCCCACCCCCCACCTTTTCCTCCGCTACATCGATGACTGTATCGGCGCCGCCTCGTGCTCCCACGAGGAAGTTGAACAGTTCATCCACTTCACCAACACCTTCCACCCCGACCTCAAATTCACCTGGACAGTCTCAGATTCCTCCCTCCCCTTCCTCGACCTTTCTATTTCTATCTCAGGCGACCGAATCAACACGGACATCTACTACTAACCGACCGACTCCCACAGCTACCTGGACTACACCTCCTCCCATCCTGCCCCCTGTAAAAACGCCATCCCATTCTCCCAATTCCTTCGACTCCGCCGCATCTGCTCCCAGGAGGACCAGTTCCAAAAACGCACAACCCAGATGGCCTCCTTCTTCAAGGACCGCAATTTCCCCCCGACGTGGTCGACGATGCCCTCCACCGCATCTCTTCCACTTCCCGCTCCTCAGCCCTTGAACCCCACCCCTCCAACCGCCACCAGGACAGAACCCCACTGGTCCTCACCTACCACCCCACCAATCTCCATGTACAGCGCATCACCCGCCGTCATTTCCGCTACCTCCAAACAGACCCCACCACCAAGGATATATTTCCCTCCCCTCCCCTATCAACATTCCGTAAAGACCACTCCCTCCGTGACTCCCTCGTCAGATCCACACCCCCCACCAACCCAACCTCCACTCCCGGCACCTTCCCCTGCAACCGCAGGAGGTGCAAGACTTGCGCCCACACCTCCCCCCTCACCTCCCTCCAAGGCCCCAAAGGAAACTTCCATATCCGCCACAGATTCACCTGCACCTCCACACATATCATCTATTGCCTCCTCTGCACCCGATGTGGCCTCCTCTATATTGGGGAGACAGGCCGGCTACTTGCGGAGCATTTTAGAGAACACCTCTGGGACACCCGGACCAACCAACCCAACCACCCTGTGGCTCAACATTTCAACTCCCCCTCCCACTCCACCAAGGATATGCAGGTCTTTGGACTCCTCCATCGTCAGACCACAACAAAACGACGGTTGGAGGAAGAACGCCTCATCTTCCGGCTAGGAACCCTCCAACCACAAGGGATGAACTCGGATTTCACCAGTTTCCTCATTTCCCCTCCCCCCACCCTGTCTCAGTCAAATCCATCAAATTCAGCACCGCCTTCCTAACCTGAGATCTTCTTCCCGACCTCTCCACCCCCATCCCAGTCTGACCTATCACCCTCACCTTGACCTCTTTCCACCTATCACATTTCCGACACCCCTCCCCCAAGTCCCTCCTCCCTACCTTTTATCTTAGCCTGCTGGACAAACTTTCCCCATTCCTGAAGAAGGGCTTATGCCCGAAACGTCGATTCTCCTGTTCCCTGGATGCTGCCTGACCTGCTGCGCTTTTCCAGCAACACATTTCCAGCTCTGATCTCCAGCATCTGCAGACCTCACTTTCTCCTCAAAGATAATACACATAGTAAGGGTATTTACAATATTGTATTCTAGCTTTGATCCTACAACACCGTATTTTAAAAGGAACACGAGTGAGGTAAGATCCTTTATGAACCTACGCAGTAATGAGTTACATGAGGAGCTGACATTTCCCTCAAATATAAACCGCCTTAAAATAAATCAGATGCTGCTACAAGAAAAATCCTTTGATCCGCCACATCGGGAGTCTGCCCACGGCCAGTAGGAGAAAGGAGTAGAGCTCGGTGATCCCTCCCTCGGTGCTAATATTAAGCGGCCCCAAGCGGTGTAGGAGTGTGGACTGGACAGGACAGGTCGGCCCCCTCCCCAACCCCACAAACACTCCCACTCCCGCAATTCACCTGCTCGCGGTCTCACCGCCCGCTTCTCGCGCACAGCCACGCTCTGAAACCGTTATGACGCTGCCACCGCGGGGACCAAGCTCCGCAGCCCTACTCCGATTGGTCGGTGGGTGCTCCATGATGCGGATGGGACCACACCCTCGGGGCGGGGCGGCCTGGGAACACCCGACAGAGTGCGCTGAGCCCGAACCCCAGCTGGTCGAAAGGTAGGATGTTACTGATGTGGCCAAGAGAGAGCGAGAGCCGAGATCAAAGTTTTCCCTAATACGAAATTGGGGTTCTTGATTTGAAAATGGTCTCGCCCCGTTCCAATGGGGATAACGTAGTATGGACAAACTCCCACTCAAAACTTTGAGTTCCACTGTTTAAAGTTTATTTCAAATCCATTCTGTTCTTCCGAATCCAGAATGAGAAGTCACACGATACCAGGTTATAGTCCAACGTAGCGAAAATGCTGGAAAATCTCAGCAGGTCTGGCAGCATCTGTAAGGAGAGAAAAGAGCTGACGTTTCAAGTCTAACTGACACTTTGTCCAACATAGTTTGTTTGAAATCACAGGCTTTCGTAGCTTGATCGAGATGTGAGGTGCTGAGAAAGCACAGCAGCATCCCAGGAGCAGGAGAGTCGACCCATCTGGCATAAGCCCTTCATCATGAATGTGGGGTAGGGAAGGGGACTGAGAGATAAATAGGGGGGGGGGGCGGAGGTAGCTGGGAAGGAGAAAGTGGATGCAGGTGATGGGTAATTGTGATAGGTTGGCGGGAAGGAAGTTGGACAGGTGTGACAGGTCAAGAGGGTGGTGCGAGTTGGATCTGATATGAGAAAGTGAGGACTGCAGATGCTGGAGATCAAAAAATGTGCTGGAAAAGCACAGCCGGTCAGGCAGCATCCAAGGAGCAGGAGAGTCAATGTTTCGAGCCAAAGCTCTTCAGGGGAGGTTTGGAAACTAGTGGTCCACATTGATGCAGTGTGGAAGAGAAGGCGTTCTTCTTCCAGATGTCAGGTGGCTTGGAATGGTAGTGGAGGAGGCCCAGGACTTCCATGTCCTTGGTGGAATGGAAGGGGGAATAGAAGTGGTCAGCCACAGCACAGTGGGGTTATTGGATGCGTGTGTCGACTCTCTTGCTCTTCGGATGCTGTCTGACTTGCTGAGCTTTAATAGCGCTACACGTTTTGACTCTGACTATTGCCTCTCCCCCAACCCCCACCCTCCTGGTTATCTCTCAGCCCCCTCCTGTCCTACCCCCATATTCCTGATGAAGGCTTATGCCTGAAACAAAGGCTGAAGATAATAAATATTCAGATGGATATTCTTTAGTTATGTCTAGGCAAAGGCAACAGTATTGATGCATCAAACAGTAATTAAAGAATGAACACTAAACATAGAGAAAGATGTGCTAGAGTTGTGGATGACTAATAATTCATATACAGAAGGCAATCTGGATGTAATTTTGCTCACTGAGCTGGAAGGTTCATTTTCAGATGTTTCATCACCATACTGGGTAACATCATCAGTGAGCCTCTGATGAAGCATTGGTGTTATGACCTTTCTATTTAGGTTTCCTTGGGTTGGCAATGTCATTTCCTGTGGTGATGTCATTTTCAGTTCATTTTCTGAGAGGGTAGTAAATGGGGTCCAAGTTGATGTGTTTGTTGGAATGCCATGCTTCTAGGAATTCTCATGCGTGTATCTGTTTGGCTTGTCCTAGGATGGATTTGTTGTCCCAGTCGAAGTGATGTCCTTCCTCATCTGTATGTAAGAATACTAGTGATAGTGAGTCATGTCTTTCTGTGTCTAGTGTTCTGCCTAGTTTGCCCAGTGTAGTGTTCTTGCAAGGCATTTTGTAAATGACATTTATTTTGCTTGTTAGCTGTATAGGGTCTTTTAAGTTCATTAGCTGCTGTTTTAGTGTGTTGGTGGGTTGGTGAGCTATCATGATGCCAAGAGGTCTGAGTAGTCTGGCAGTCATTTCTGAGATGTCTTTGATGTAGGGGAGAGTGGTTAGGGTTTCTGGAATGTTTTTTGTCTCTGGCAGTCATTTCTGAGATGTCTTTGATGTAGGGGAGAGTGGCTAGGGTTTCTGGAATGTTTTTTGTCTGCTTGTTTGGGTTTGTTGCTGAGAAATCAGCGGGCTGTGTTCATTGGGTACCCATTCTTTTGGAATATGTTGTATATGAGATTTTCCTCTGCTCTTCGTAGTTCCTCTGTGCTGCGGTGTGTCGTGGCTCATTGAAATAATGTTCTAATGCAGCTTCATTTGTGGGTGCTGGGATGATTGCTTCTGTAGTTCAGTATTTGGTCCACATGTTTTCCTGGGAGCGCTGGTTTGAAATTTCCCAGAAGGAAATCTCACACATATGCATCAAATTTCAGAGTTTGAGGGAAAGTCAACCTTGGGGAAAAGATATGCTAAATAATGAAAAACAAATTGCATAGAAATTAGCAGAGGCAAAGCAACATTATAAATGAAAACAAAAACAATAATTTTTCATACCAAGCATAGGAATCTTACAATTGCACAAAAATATGGATCTGACACTTCCCAGAACTATTCAGATTAAGAATTTGGTGAGAAATAAATCTGAACCTGAAACAGCAAGCTGGACCATAGAATAACAGCATATATCTGAATGTTCCTGAAAGGTTGAAAGAACATAGTTGAACAGTACTTCAAAATCATGAGGTGCATAGACTTCACTGAAGATTAGAAGTTGGACAGTAGATGTAGTGTACCTGGACTTTCAGAAAGCTTTTGATAAAGTTCCACAAAGGAGGTTAGTGAGCAAAATTAGGGCGCATGGTATTGGGGGCAAAGTACTAACTTGGATTGAAAGTTGGTTGGCTGATAGGACACAAAGAATAGTGATAAATGGCTCCATTTTGGAATGGCAGGCAGTGACCAGTGGGGTACCGCAGGGATCAGTGCTGGGACCGCAGCTTTTTACAATATATATTAATGATATAGAAGATGGTATTAGAATAACATTAGCAAATTTGCTGATGATACTAAGCTGGGTGGCAGGGTGAAATGTGAGGAGGATGTTTGGAGATTACAGGGTGACCTGGACAGGTTAGGTGAGTGGTCAGATGCATGGCAGGTGCAGTTTAATGTGGATAAATGTATGGTTATCCACTTTGGTGGCAAGAGCAGGAAGGCAGATTACTACCTAAATGGAATCAATTTAGGTAAAGGGGCAGTACAAAGAGATCTGGGTGTTCTTGTACACCAGTCAATGAAGGTAAGCATGCAGGTACAGCATGCAGTGAAGAAGGCTAATCGAATGCTGGCCTTCATAACAAGAGGGATTGAGTATAGAAGCAAAGAGGTTATTCTGCAGCTGTACAGGGCCTGGTGAGACCACACCTGGAGTACTGTGTGCAGTTCTGGTCTCCAAATTTGAGGAAAGACATTCTGGCTATTGAGGGAGTGCAGCGTAGGTTCACGAGGTCAATTCCTGGAATGGCGGGACTACCTTACACTGAAAGACTGGAGCGACTGGGCTTGTAACCCCTTGAGAGGGGATATGATTGAGACATATAAGATTATTAACGGATTGGACACTCTGGAGGCAGGAAACATATTTCCGCTGATGGGTGAGTGCCGAACCAGAGGACACAGCTTAAAAATACGGGGTGGACCATTTAGGACAGAGATGAGGAGAAAATTCTTCACCCAGAGAGTGGTGACTGTGTGGAATGCTCTGCCCCAGAGGGCAGTGGAGGCCCAGTCTCTGGATTAATTTAAGAAAGAGTTGGATAGAGCTCTCAAGGATAGTGGAATAAAGGGTTATGGAGATAAGGCAGGAACAGGATACTGATTAAGGATGATCAGCCACGATCATATTGAATGGTGGTGCAGGCTCGAAGGGCAGAATGGTCTACTCCTGCACCTCTTGTCTATTGTCTACTAAAAGTGCCCTCCAATCGAAAACAAAAAAAATCTGTTCTAAATATACATGGAGTGTTTGATGAGATGGACTCTTTGAAGATTTTAAGTATCTTATTGCCAATGATCCTGAGAAGAAACTAGTATTTCAAGTCCTTGTAGTGTCAGTACCAATGAAATTGAAAAGAAACATTGAATGAGAACTTCAGGAAATGGAAGTGACTCCCAAAAGCTTGGAACCTATAGTTTGACTTTACCCAAAGGCTTGGAATCAATAGTTTGGGTAAATTCATTGCTACGTGAAAAAACATGCAAAGGCAAATGAGTGGATTGCTGTCAGATATTAGAGTTCTCAAAGCCAATATCAAAAGACACAAAGAGTTCGTGATAAGAAAGGAAAGAGAGGTAACTCAGAACATTTAAGCAGTTAAAAAGGAAGATTTCCATAAATTTGGAGCACTCCAAGGTGAAAAGGTATAATAAGAGAATAAAGTCGCTGACCTAGAAAGCCTGAATACTGAGCAGAGCATAAAATGGTATGCTGGAAAACAGCATATAGAAAAGAAACTGCAATTTGTACAGTTAGCAGAGGAAACGTAAATAGAAGTTAAGTAGATTCTTGACTGACAAAAGTGTCAGAGTATGGAATAAAAATAATGTTTATACAAGGTGGTAAATTAGCAGGGGGCAGCACATTGGCTCAGTGATTAGCACTGTGGCCTCACAACGCCAGGGACCCGGGTTCAATTCCAGCTTCAGGGCGACTGTCTGTATGGAGTTTGCACATTCTCCACCATGTCTGTGTGGGTTTCCTCCCACAGTCCAAAGATGTGTAGGATAGATAGATTGACTATCTAAATTGCCCATAGGGTCCAGAGGTGCATATGCTTGGTGGATTAGCCATGGGAGATGCAGGCCTACAGTGATAGGGTAAAGGGTGGGTCTGGGTGGGATATCTTCGGAGGGACAGCTGAAGGGAGTATTTCCACATTGTAAGGATTCTGTGAATGATTAGAGAACTGTAAATGCAGCTTAACACAGTCACAGTCAGAGAAGGATTACTGGAGACTAGTAACAAATTACAAGGTATTTTAGAGCTTTTAAAAAAGGAAAAGGAAATACAGAAAGTAAGAAGCCAAGTAGACAAGTAAAGCAAAGCAGAAAGTTGAAAAAACTAGTGGAAGACAGGCAGTAGTTGGAAGAGAATTACAAACTGCAAATTTGTAATGCAGATCTTGAGGTGACAGGGTAGCAGGCCAAAGACTGACTCAAGTGTGCTACTTCAGTTCAGAAGAAGAGGGCAGAACATTTCAATACTTGAGCAGCAAAGTGAATAATGGGCTTTTCTAAGAAAAGAAAACAAGCATTCAAAAAGTTTTAAGTTCAGAATTATATATTTAATTTTTACATTTGTAAAGTTTACATAATTTAGATAAAAAATTTAAAAAATGATTGAAATTATGCAGCTGTTAAGAGAATCTTTGTTTAAAGCAAGAGATGTTATATTCTCAGAAACAAAAACAGAAATTACTGGAAAAGCTTAGCAGGTCTGACAACATTTGTGGAGAGAAATCAGAGTTAACATTTCAGGTTGAGTGATCCTTCCTTAGAAGTCAGAGTTCGGAGATCATACTTGGGCATCTATACTGTTCTCACTTATTTACATTAAAACATTGCAATGGTAACCTTCTCATCCTTAGGAATTTATCATTCTTAAGTGCCATGAATTTCCTCATTACCATTTTGCCTGTTTTAATTCAGGTATATTCTCATTCCAGATTCAATAATAATATCCTTGGTTTGTCTGGCATGCTGAACTCTTCCTATGCTGTAAATACTGATGCGAAGTAACTTGAGATTGAGCATTTCCTTACTTTTCCATTAACAATATTACAATAATCAGTTTTCAAGGGCTCTGCATTGTTCCTAACTAACCTCTGTTTCCTAATAGAATTGTAAAGATATTTAATGTTAGTTAAGTGATCTCTTATTTACTTGTTTTTATACTCCCTTTTTGTAGAAAGTGAGGACTGCAAATGCTGGAGATCAGAGCTGAAAATGTGTTGCTGAAAAAGCGCAGCAGGTCAGGCGGCATCCAAGGAGCAGGAGAATCAATGTTTCGGGCATGAGCCCTTCTTCAGGAATGAGAAAAGTGTGCCAAGCAGGCTAAGATAAAAGGTAGGGAGGAGGGACTTGGGGGAGGGGCGTTGGAAATGCGATAGGTGGAAGGAGGTTTAGGTGAGGGTGATAGGCCGGAGTGGGGGTGGGGGTAGAGAGGTCAGGAAGAAGATTGCAGGTTAGGAAGGTGGTGCTGAGTTCGAGGGTTGGGACTGAGACAAGGTGGGGGGAGGGGGAATGAGGAAACTGGAGAAGTCTGAGTTCATCCCTTGTGGTTGGAGGGTTCCTAGGCGGAAGATGAGGCGCTCTTCCTCCAGCCGTCGTATTGCTATGGTCTGGCAATGGAGGAGTCCAAGGACCTGCATGACTTGGTGGAGTGGGAGGGGGAGTTGAAGTGTTGAGCCACTGGGTGGTTGGGTTGGTTGGTCCGGGTGTCCCAGAGGTGTTCTCTGAAACGTTCCGCAAGTAGGTGGCCTGTGTTCCCAATATAGAGGAGGCCACATCGGGTGCAGTGGATGCAGTAAATGATATGTGTGGAGGTGCAGGTGAATTTGTGGTGGATATGGAAGGATCCCTTGGGACCCTGGAGGGAAGTAAGGGGGGAGGTGTGGGTGCAAGTTTTGCATTTCTTGCGGTTGCAGGGGAAGGTGCCAGGAGTGGAGGTGGGGTTGGTGGGCGGTGTGGACCTGACGAGGGAGTCACAAAGGGAGTGGTCTTTTCGGAACGCTGATAGGGGAGGGGAGGGAAATATATCCCTGGTGGTGGGGCCCGTTTGGAGGTGACGGAAATGATGACAGATGATACGGAGGTTGGTGGGGCGGTAGGTGAGGACCAGTGGGGTTCTGTCCTGGTGGCGATTGGTGGGGTAGGGCTCAAGGGCGGAGGAACGGGAAGTGGAGGAGATGCAGTGGAGGGCATCGTCGACCACGTCTGGGGGGAAATTGCGGTCCTTGAAGAAGGAGGCCAGCTGGGTTGTACGGTATTGGAACTGGTCCTCCTGGGAGCAGATGCAGCGGAGGCAAAGGAATTGGGAATATGGGATATCGTTTTTACAGGGGGCAGGGTGGGAGGAGGTATAGTCTAGGTAGCTGTGGGAGTCGGTCGGTTTATAGCAAATGTCCGTGTTGATTCGGTCGCCCGAGATAGAAATGGAGATGTCTAGGAAGGGGAGGGAGGAGTCTGAGATGGTCCAGGTAAATTTGAAGTCGGGGTGGAAGGTGTTAGTAAAGTGGATGAACTGTTCAACCTCCTCGTGGGAGCACGAGGCAGCGCCGATACAGTCATCGATGTAGCTGAGGAAAAGGTGGGGGGTGGTGCCAGTGTAGCTGCACTGTGGATGGACTGTTCCACATATCCTACGAAGAGGCAGGCATAGCTGGGCCCATGCGGGTGCCCATGGCTACTCCTTTGGTTTGGAGGAAGTGGGAGGATTGGAAAGAGAAGTTGTTCAGAGTGAGGACCAGTTCAGTCAGTCGAAGGAGGGTGTCAGTGGAAAGGTACTGGTTGGTACGGCGGGAAAGGAAGAAGCGGAGGGCTTTGAGTCCTTCGTGATGGGGGATGGAGGTGTACAGGGACTGGATGTCGATGGTGAAGATAAGGCGTTGGGGACCAGGGAAGCGAAAATCCTGGAGGAGGTGGAGGGCGTGGGTGGTGTCCCGAACGTAGGTGGGGAGTTCTTGGACTAAGAGGGACAGGACCATGTCGAGGTATGCAGAGATGAGTTCGGTGGGGCAGGCTGAGAATGGGTCGGCCGGGGCAGTCAGGTTTGTGGATTTTGGGCAGGAGGTAGAAACGGGCGGTGCGGGGTTGTGGGACTATGAGGTTGGAGGCGGTCGCTTAGGAACCCTCCAACCACAAGGGATGATCTCAGACTTCTCCAGTTTCCTCATTTCCCCTCCCCCCATCTTATCTCAGTCCCAACCCTCGAACTCAGCACCACCTTCCTAACCTGCAATCTTCTTCCTGACCTCTCCGCCCCCACCCCCACTCCGGCCTATCACCCTCACCTTATCACCCTCACCTTAACCTCCTTCCACCTATTGCATTTCCAACGCCCCTCCCCCAAGTCCCTCCTCCCTACCTTTTATCTTAGTCTGCTTGGCACACTTTCCTCATTCCTGAAGAAGGGCTCATGCCCAAAACGTCGATTCTCCTGCTCCTTGGATGCTGCCTGACCTGCTGCACTTTTCCAGCAACACATTTCAGCTACTCCCTTTTTGTAGCTATTTTGCAAAATGTTCTGCTAATTACTGCAAATAGAGGAAGTGTTGAAATTTGTAATTAAATCCAAAAGGTGTAATAAAAGTAATTTTTTTCACATTGACACTCAGTCTGGTCATAAATAGTGTTATAGTTGGTAATTTAATGGGAATAGGATTTCAAAACAGAATCACAGAATTGTTATGTGCAGAAGGAGGTCATTTGACCCATTGTAAGAGGGTGACAGCATGCTGCTTTTGCTTTCAGTATTTGTCATGATTTGCATAAGGTTGTGGCAGTAATCATTTAACATTTTAACATACGTTTTGGTGACTGTTTGCAAGATTGTGGGTTGAAATTTTTTTAAAAAGACCAAATTGAAAAGTTATAAATAATATAGAGTATGATACAATAAATGTGTGTGCCTGGATACCATTGTGTGGAAGCTTGTGGACAGTGAAACTATCCTTAGATAAATATCTGTAACAAATGTTGCCACCTGAAATCTCGCTATCTTGGAATTATTGAGTTGGAGTTGAATGGGAATAAGTGTCACATCTCTTAGATGCAGGATCAGAATAGAATAGTTGTTACCCTGCATATAATTCATGCATGAATGTTTATTTAAAAGTTTAAATTTGTTACATTGACTGATGATTGTCTTTCATTTATAGTAGATGATATGATGAAATGCAGATAAAACAACCTGGTTTTCCGTCTCTAACTATATCCAAAGCATGCTCCAACCCAAGAGAAGAACATAGGTCATTCCCAAGTTTACCTCCAGATCTCAAGCCCTCATGGGATTTCTATGGATAATTCAAATGGATACAATATGAAAAAGAGAACAAGCATTTCAAAGGTGTCTGAAAAATTGCATCACTCCAGTTGTTCTTCACCAGGATTTTTGCTGTTTCTCCCTCTCTTTCTGTTTGGCATTACTTACAGTTCATTTGTTTTTATATAGCTCTCATGTTCTTTATTCCATTTTTTTCCCTTCCAACTCTTAGACATTACAGTTATCTCTCTCCAGACGAAAAATAAGTAGATGCTCCTGTTGCATTTTTGGTGTCTACATCATTTTATTTCTAGGCTACTACTTGTTTTTCAGTCAAATAAATTAATAATAGAATACTGCCTTTGAAATAACCTTTTGCATAATAGATTGCAACTGAAGTGCCTGGGATATGTGATCTGGTAGTAACCAGAGACAAAATGACGCATCCCACAACTTGATTAAGGTATGAAAAATATATGACTTCATTTTGATTGAATTCTTCCACATCAGCAACCAGCAAGTCACAAAATTCTCTCAATCTCTTTCAGAGGAAGACATGTAGAAGATTGTTTTGATGAAGTGTGTCTTATTACCATTTCAGATGGTGGAATTTGATTTAAAAAGTCTGGACCTAATGTCATCTTATAAGAGTCAGTGTCATACTTTGGTAATATTCCTGTGAAATACCTTGGGATATTTAATTACATTGAAGGCACTACATAAATTTATTTACTCTGACTGGAGGTCTTCATTTTGAAGGTGGAAAGGGAGATAGAGCTGAACTTCACAAATGTGGTCCTCCAGAAACAATGAAAAAATAAAGAAAATCAATGTCAATAATCTGGTCTCAAGGATCTAGATACAGTGCTAAAAAAGTTCAACAATTTCGCCTAAGTGGGCAAGGTGAGAAACTATTTCTTCAAATAGTATTTCCTCACAAAACCACCAATCTCACACATTTCACCAGTTACACCAGAACAATTGTTCACCAGTCAGCAATCTCTAGCAATCAATAATTCTGTCTAACATTCATTCAATCCAATTCATCACACACATTTACCACTGCTGCAAGTCTTATATCTGCTTCTTGAAGATTCTTTTTGCTTCCAGTTATTCCACCATGACAGGTACATTATGAAAATGCATTGCAACACATTCACTGGCACTCTTCCCTACCTTGTGCAATACAAGATTGTTAATAACACTTAGGAAAATAAATAGAGGTCAAGCATATTTCAATATCCCCACTCTCTCGTAGGAGATGGAGCTTGACTATTAATGAGGCTATGTTGAAGCCATGGCATCTGGTGTTGATGATTGATGGAGTTGTCCAGTATGACCTGAATGTACATACCATCCTTTACACACTGTCAGAAATAACACTTCACCTTCGTGATGCAATCTTGGATAACATGCAAGCTGCAGATTATATCGCAATATACCTCTAGCTTTATGTGCACTTCCTCTTCACTCATCCTAACCCTCCCCTTGTGAAAAACTACTTTCAGAGATTGAAATACTTTCACCTGGCCAGTCAGCATTGCCTAAAGCTAAAGACCAAGAGGAGGGGCACTTCAAAGCAACAATACTGTCACTTGATCTGACACACAGTCGGGTACTGTTGAAGGACCCTTAATAATTTGCAGTAGTGTCTCTTACAGTTTGTACACTCTGTTGTCACTATGGGTCAAGTGAGTGAATGTTGAGGCTATTAGATGGATTCCCAGTCAAATGGGCTACTTTATTCTGGATATTTGTAGATGATTGACATGCTCTGGGGAGTCAGAATATGTTTTGACAGAATTTCCAGTTCTTAAATTACCAGTATTTATATGGTTCACTCAATTGAAGTTCTGATGAATGGTGACCTCCCCTGGATGTGGTGAGAGATTCCATGCTGGGAAAGCCAAAGAATGTCTAAGGAAGATGATTAGGTTCTTTCTTCTTGGAGACGATCATTTCCTGGCACTTTGATGATGCAGCAAATAGCCTAAACGTTTAGAAAGCAATTGCCATTGGATGAAATGGCTCTTTTTGCAACTAAATTGATTCAAAGTGTCCGTTTGCTTTAACTTGTAAAAGTTCCAAGAACATCAGATGATTGATATGACTGTTACATCGCACAAACACAAAAAACAGGTAGGCACTAGTCATGAGCTTTTGAAGAGACCATTGGGCCACATTACGTTGATGTCAAGTTAAGAGATTCATTAATTGTATTGGAAGTGGTGAATTCATAATTGCTCAGCTTGTAGAACTATGGAAAATAATCTCCATATGGCCAGTGGTATATGCTTGTAATTTTTGCCCAGGTGAAGGATAGGATAACCAAATGCTGCTGACGTTTTTGGACCTAAAAGCTGTAATTCTACAGCATCTTTGCTATACCCAAGAGAAGAAAACATCTTTTAGTCTTTGTGCTTCCTCCTGCTCAGATCTTTTAACCTTGGAGTAGCACTGGAGTGGATTCCTATCTTTCTACAATCATCGAATGTCCTTATAAGAAGGAAATCTTGTTGCCCTCATCTGGCCTACATGTGACTCCAAATCCACAAATGTGGTTGACGCTTAACTGCTCTCTGAGTGATTTGGATGGGCAATAAATTCCGGCCTAGACAGCGCACCCACATCCTGTGAATAAATAAAAAATGCTCGACATCTTTCGTAGTCTCCTTACTTTTCTCTTGTCCACCCATAATTCTTTCAAGAATTCGGAAATAAATAGGATTGCAGAAAGAAAATTAACATGCCTTT
Organism: Chiloscyllium plagiosum; assembly: GCF_037043375.1. NCBI lineage: Eukaryota > Metazoa > Chordata > Chondrichthyes > Orectolobiformes > Hemiscylliidae > Chiloscyllium > Chiloscyllium plagiosum. Next base: position 65,608,481 of record NW_028270141.1, read on the forward strand.
TTTCTGCCTTTGCACAAAGGTACAAGTTCTCTGACTGTTAGGCAAACAATGACCTTTATAGAGTTATGTAGAAACTTTTTTTTTTGCTGCTGTCTGTGTTTACAGGCTGGATTCATGATCTGTGCATCTTGTCACAGATTGTTTCCAGTGACCATAGGCAGAATCATTTGTCTTTTTTTTTACAGTGTATGGTTTCCAAAATCAAATTACCTCTGATATGAAACAGCGATCTTTTGTGAATAGTTGCAGTAAGATGAGATGATTTTATTCAAAACTGCATGTCAAGAACCCTTGGAGTACACTGTCTTTAAGAAAAACAAATGTCAAATAGTATAAATCTAGTACAAGTCAAATCATTCCCTGGAGTATTCAGAAATTAAATCAAAGACCAAACCACAAAGATGTTAAGAGTTAAGTTTTATCTTGCTACTCTGCTGAAATGCCTTTGACCAGGATCAATTGATTCATGTGGAATGGATCTATGCCTTTTGATTGAGACATGCCCATCTTTGAGAGCAAACTGTTTAAAGTCATCTTGGCTTTGGGCACACCATTGAGGGCTGCATTTGAAATTGTTGTCTGTTCTCTGTGCACAGCTATTTTTGTGGAAATTGCCTGTCAAGTCAGAAATGTCTAATGACATAAGTATAACCCCATACTTTAATGCTATCAATATTTAGAGCTTGCTGCATAAAGTGGAATGGAGGAGGGAAATGCTGCTTTTTCATCTTGCCTTTTTCCAAAATTGGCACAGGGGGTTAAATAGTATAACAAGACTCTGGGTGCAAAGGCTTGATAGGAAGTGGGCAGTAGTAGCATTGTCCAGGGGAGGTAGTGAAATTGGAAGACAAAAAATAATTAACGCCACCAATAGTATCAAGAATGGGACTAAATCATCCCTTAATTACATTTGAAACCAACCATTTCACAAGCATAATTTCTTGGGTGTATTTTATTTTAAATTCCCTTTCTCACCTTCTTGAGTACCAATGATCCTGTTCCACTAATTTACTAACATACCAGGGCACTACATTAACAATTTCTTTCAGCATCTGCGCTGGAACTGTACATACTTGTCTTGATGATTGCTACCAGCTGGGTTGATAAGCAGAATAAGGGAGTGTGAAAATTTCGCACATCATATATTACTACTACAAAAAGTAATTTGCATACAACAGAAGATAACTTCACAACTGGAGAAGGCAATTTCAATGCACAGTGCAACTCCTGTTCAGCAGCATGATGGTCATCATGAAATTATTGATTACCCATAAAACCTATGTATCTCTTTTTTTATATATATAGGAAGGTAAATATGCCATTCTTACCTGGTGTCTGACCTAAATGTGGCTCAAGACTTGCAATAATGTGGTTGACTCTTAATAGCTTAGCAAGCTCCGAAGGATGATCAGCAATAATTGCTGGCCTTGCCAGTAATGCCCACCTCCCATGAAAAAGTAAGGAAAATATAACTGACAGAATTTATCTGCTGCTTCTCTGACCACTAGATTAGCCAGCCACAGCCACACAAAATCTGGCCTGTCAATTCTGTTTCTCCCTCCACACACTCACATTGAGAATACCTTACCTTGTTTTGCGTGGCATTGTCACAGTGCTAAATGGGATAGACTTCAAACAGATCTAGCAGATCATGATTGGGTATCTGCAAGGCTGCCATATGCAGCATCAGGAATGCCTAAGAATGAGGCGCCAACCTGGTGAAGCTACCAAACAGGACTAATTTCATGCCAAAGCAGCAAGTGATAGAGCTAAACAATTCCACAAGCGACAGATCAGATCTAAGCTCTGCAGCTTTGCATATCTAGTCATGACTGTTGGTGGATAATTAAACAACTCATTGGAGGAGGCTCCACAAATATTCCATCCTGAAGAATATGGGAGCTTAGCACACTAGTACAATATAAGGCTGAAGCATTTGCAACGATCTTCAACCAGAAACGTTGAGTGAATGATCCACTTGCACCTCTTCGAGAGGTTCCCAGCATTACAAATACCAGTCTTCAAACAACTTGATTCACTCCAAGTGATATCAAGAAACAGCTGGAGGCACTGGATATTGCAAGGACTATGAACCTTGACCGCATTGCAGCAACCAATCAAGATTTGTACTCCAGAACTTATAGCACCTAGCCAAGCTGATTCAGTAAAGCTGCAATATGACATTTTACTGATCCCTCCATCAAGAGGAAAGGTTTCTTCCTGTCTACCCTTTCTACACCCCTCATAATTTTATGTCTCTCATTCGTGTCCCCTCTCAATCTCCTCTGCTCTAAGGAAATTGCCCAGATCTGTCCAGTACACAACAAAGCTGAACACCTCTAATTTGGCAGTTACCACCCATCAGTCGACTCTTGATCTCAGTAAAGTCTTGGAAATTATCATCAACAGTGCTATCAAGCAGCACTTGCTCAGCAATAACCTGCTAAGTGATGCCTTGTGTTCCACCAGGGTTACTCAGCTTTTGATGTCATTACAACCTTGGTTTAAACATGGATTCCACAGGTGAGGTAAGAGTGATTGGCCTTGACTCAAGGCCACATTTGACTCAGTTCTGCATCAAACCTCCCTAGTAAAACTGGAGTCAATGTAAATCAGGGGAGAACTGTTGTCTGGAATCATTCCTGGTACAAAGGAAAATTGTGTGGTTGTGGGAGATCAGTTATCTCAGCTGCAGAGCATCTATGTGGGAGTTTCTCAGGATAATGTGTAGGCCCAACCATCTTCAGCTACTTTATCAATGATCCTCTCTCCATTTTAATGTCAGAGGTGAGGATGTTCACTGAAGACTGCACAACTGAAAAGAGGCAACTAAAATATGCACCACACAAATGCCAGGCAATGACTATGAACAAGAGAGCATTTTATATTGGCCATGATACAATTCAATGGTACTATCACATGGATTGCAATGGTTCAGGAAGGCAGCTCACCAACAGCTTCTCAAGGGCTACAAGGGATGAGCAATAAATACTGGTCCAGCCACTGTTGCCTGCATCCCATGAGTGAGTTAAAGGAAAAGATGTCAGACCTGCTGAAAATTTCCAATGCTATCTGAAACAAAATTTAAAAAAAACTATAATTACACTTATTTTAATTAAGGAATTTTCTGTCTTGCTCTTTTTTTTTAACATTATGGGGTAACTTGGTTCAAATTTTCAATGATGAAATTGTGCATTATGTGAATGCACCTTAATGCTTATTCTTAGTCTGTCACTGAATCATAGAGTAATAGAGGTCTGCAACACAGTAAAGGGTACTTTGGCCCATCACATCTGGCCCAACATCTAATCCAATTTTCCAGTACTTGACCCATAATGCACATCTAAATACTTTTTAAATGTTATAATGATATCAGTCTCTACCACTCTTGTTCCAGATTCCCACAACCCTCTTGGTTAAAAAGATCTTCACAATTCTTTTACAATTTCTGCCCCATTAAAACAATGTCCACTGGTTACTGATGCCTCCATCAAGAAGAAAGGTTTCTTCCTGTCTACCCTTTCGATGCCTCCCATAATTTTATACCTCCCATTTCTGTCCCCTCTCAATCTCCCCTGCTGTAAGAAAACAAACCCAACCTGTCCAATATCTCTTCATAACTGAAACTCTACAGCCCAGGTAACATCTGTCATGGAAGTTAAATCGACTCAACTCAAATGCTAGCAAGAGCAAAGGGCAGCACGGTGGCTCAGTGGTTAGCACTGCAGCCTCATAGGGACCCAGGTTCGATTCCAGTCTCGGGTGACTGTGTGGAGTTTGCACATTCTTCCCATGTCTGCGTGGGTTTCCTCCCACAATCCAAAGATGTGCAGGTCAAGTGAATTGGTCATGCTAAATTGCCCATAGTGTGAGGTGCATTAGTCAGAGGGAAATGGGTCTGGGTGGGTTACTCTTCGGAGGGTCAGTGTGGACTCGTTGGCCGAAGGGACTGTTTCTACACTAGGGAATCTAGTCTAATTGAAAAAGAGTTTAATTTTGGACTGTGCAGAGTTGATCCGATACATTGGCAAGATGCCTCATGTAAGGGGCGCTGACGACTTTCACATATTCCCATTATACTATACTTCACTTCTCCTTATCAACATCTCAAGGCCAGGAGCCTGGAACATTCGAGTTCCTTTTCACATATGGAGTGGTTTTTCTCATTCCTTGACTGTTGATATGACAGTTTACTGACCTTGTAATTGCTTACTGTCAGTTTAACTTTTACATTTTTTCTGGCTGTCTGCAATGCTTTGCAAAGTCAGGCTCTTACTTCTTTGTATCAACCAAGCTTTTATAGATTTCACAATAAATGTTAATTTTCCATTACATTTCCCCCCTTTTTGTCATTTTATGACAATAATGACATAAGAAATATACAGAGCCAGATAGCTATACATCAAATTGCTAATGGAGCACCAGGCCTTTCCTCAGACATCATCTACTTGCAACACTGCTTTCTGATGGTATCATCACTTGCTCTGGTGTGCCCTGTACATAGCCCATTTTCACACGTCATGCACTTCAACATTACGGTATGATGGGATCCATGCAATCGGATCTTCCTGCTGTGGGGCCTCTGATTGTTTAACCATTTGGTATCCCGCTGCATTCATAAGCAAATGGCGTAGGCAGGTACACAAGCAGGGTCCTATACAAAGCACTATGTGTATGACCAGTCCTACCCCCATCCTCCCCAAGGGGAGGTAAGCCATTGGAACCAGGAGTCATCTGCTGGGGGAGGCAGTCTTATTGCCGCCTTCATATGATTTATTACACTAGTGATATTCTGGGACTCATCAGGAATATTAAAACAGCATGAGGTACCTAACATTTTGCAGACAGTCCCTCTTTCAGCCATCAGTATGTGGAGTATTAATCGATTTTGTATCACTGCTTCCCTTACTGCCGTTAACTCAGTATTAATGAGTGTTAGACTTTCCTCCATCTCATTTGCTAACAGTAATACGCTACATGCGAGGCCATTAATCTTGTTTATTGCTACCATTGTTCCTACTCCCAAAAGAATAGACCAATGTTTGCCCCTGGGTCTGCGAGTGTGTACCCATTCCAATGCCGTGGAATGTCCCGTCGGGTTCACATGTTACTGGCCTTTGGGACGAACACTGTCATGCCAGTGGACAGTACTGTGGGGTAGCAGCATCCCTTCCATCCCAGAAGGAGGTGGTGGTACCTTCTGTCTCCATAGGCCCATATTATACCCGCCATCATGGTCTGATTATTGATAAAGGAACAAGTAATGTTTATAATCATACCATTTGCGTAGGTTGCTGAGCAAGAGTCATTGTTCAAGTACAGTGTAATAGTACACTGGGAGATCCCCAAATGAAGTCTCTCCTGATTTGTGCAAATACATGTTTCTCCCTTGCCTTCCATTATATGGAAGGCTGTGGTCGGAAGCATGTCAGCATTGTGACTGCAGTTAGCCTTGAGTTCGGGTGGTGGTGCGAGATTTGCCCTAATTGCTCCCCCTATCAAGGTCAGGGTAGTCTCTGCCTGCAGAAGCAGGCAGCTAGCATTTCTTGCCAGGCTCTCTGTAATTGATTCGGCAGTCCACTGTTGGGCTGTGTGCCCACCCAGGGATGCCACATGATTTGATTTGGTTGGTTGCCGTGCCCTGGTGTTACTATTTCCTGTAGGACCTTCTGCACTGCATTTCCGGGAGGGGGGTGGGGGGGGCAACTGTACCATTATATTCACCTGCCTATAGATGTCAGAGAAGGGTCTATCTATTCCACACCACCAGGCTCCCTCATCACTCTCGTGAGTCTTGGATATTATCACCCGTGACCAGGGAACCTCCTTCCTTGATAATAGAATACCTATTTCCGTGTCAGATGTCCCTGTAGCCGTAGTGGCTACTACTAAGTGCCAGTCACTGGGACCACAAGGATCCCTGCATAAATATTTATTGTCCCATTTATAGTCATCCTGGTTACTAAACGGCCATGGGTCGCACATAAAGGTCCCCTTAGCACCCTTGGTTAAGATTATCGTCTGCGGCTGTATCCCAGACACCCCTGCCCTTACGAATAGTCCTGCCAGGGCACTTGCTAACAGTGTGAGCTGGGGCAGCTCCATATTTATATAAGGCATCTAACAACCTTACAATCCCTATGTATATTAGTCCAATCTGGTTTTCGGAGTTTCACTACTTGCACCTATTTGGTTCCAATGTCATCCGATGTCTCCTCAAGTCCAGCTACACGTTTGCAATGGCTGGCATGTATCCAGGTGCCTTGTTTGGTGATCTTAACAGCTGTCTGTGTTGTAAGGAGCACTTGAAATGGTCCCAGCCACCTCTTCACCTTCCAGCTTTTCCTCCTGAAATCTTTCACCACTATCCAGTCTCCAGGTTCTAGATCATGCAGCTTCTGCTGGTTGGGTTAGTGCTGCTTTCACTTGATTCTGTATTTGAGACAAAAGTGTAGAGAGTTTTATATACAGTAACATAACATCTCATCCTCACAGTGGTCTGTTATTTGTCTTACCTTAGGTCTTGGCCAATTCCTGTGTTGGGCGGCCTACCAAACAAAATCTCAAACGGGCTAAGATTGGCTCTTCCTCTCCTTCTAGATCTCATATACATTAGCACAATTGGAAGTGCCTTTGTCCATGTCACCCCTAGTTCCTCACAGCATTTTGTCAATTTATTTTTTAGGGTAGCATTCTCTCTTTCCACTGCCGCATTGCTCGCTGGGTGGTAGGCACATGTTGTCTCATGTTTATTCCCAAGTAATCACTGATCTGCTGTAGGGCATTATTGAAAAATGGTGTCCCATTGTCGCTACTAAGCCTTTCAGGGATGTCCCATCTCAGAATTATTTCAGTTAGCAAAGCCTTGCTACTGCACTGGCATCCTGTTTGGAAGTGGGGAATGCTTCCGCCCATTTAGAATCATAGAGATGTACAGCATGGAAACAGACCCTTCGGTCCAACCCGTCCCTGCCGACCAGATATCTCAACCCAATCTAGTTCCACCTGCCAGCACCTGGCCCATATCCCTCCAAACCCTCCCTGTTCATATACCCATCCAAATGCCTCTTAAATATTGCAATTGTACCAGCCTCCACCACTTCTTCTGGCAGCTCATTCCAAACGCGTACCACTCTCTGTGTGAAAAAGTTGCCCCGTAGGTCTCTTTTATATCTTTCCCCTCTCACCCTAAACCTATGCCCTCTAGTTCTGGACTCTTCCACCCCAGGGAAAAGACAATAGACAATAGGTGCAGGAGTAGGCCATTCTGCCCTTCGAGCCTGCACCACCATTCAATATGATCGTGGCTGATCATCCTTAATCAGTATCCTGTTCCTGCCTTATCTCCATAACCCTTGATTCCACTATCCTTGAGAGCTCTATCCAACTCTTTCTTAAATTAATCCAGAGACTGGGCCTCCACTGCCCTCTGGGGCAGAGCATTCCACACAGTCACCACTCTCTGGGTGAAGAAGTTTCTCCTCATCTCTGTCCTAAATGGTCTATCCCGTATTTTTAAGCTGTGTCCTCTGGTTCGGCACTCACCCATCAGCGCAAACATGTTTCCTGCCTCCAGAGTGTCCAATCCTTTAATAATCTTATATGTCTCAATCAGATTCCCCTCTCAGTCTTCTAAACTCAAGGGTATACAAGCCCAGTCGCTCCAGTCTTTCAGTGTAAGGTAGTCCCGCCATTCCAGGAATTGACCTCGTGAACCTACGCTGCACTCCCTCAATAGCCAGAATGTCCTTCCTCAAATTTGGAGACCAGAACTGCACACAATACTCCAGGTGTGGTCTCACCAGGGCCCTGTACAACTGCAGAAGAACCTCTTTGCTTCTATACTCAATCCCTCTTGTTATGAAGAGGGACCGACCGACTCCCACAGCCATCTACTACAAACCGGCCGACTCCCACAGCCTTCGACTGACTGAACTGGTCCTCACCCTGAACAACTTCTCTTTCCAATCCTCCCACTTCCTCCAAACGAAAGGAGTAGCCATGGGCACCCGCATGGGCCCCAGCTATGCCTGCCTCTTCGTAGAATATGTGGAACAATCCATTTTCCACAACTACACTGGCCCCACCCCCCACCTTTTCCTCCGCTACATCGATGACTGTATCGGCGCCGCCTCGTGCTCCCACGAGGAAGTTGAACAGTTCATCCACTTCACCAACACCTTCCACCCCGACCTCAAATTCACCTGGACAGTCTCAGATTCCTCCCTCCCCTTCCTCGACCTTTCTATTTCTATCTCAGGCGACCGAATCAACATGGACATCGACTACAAACCGACCGACTCCCACAGCTACCTGGACTACACCTCCTCCCATCCTGCCCCCTGTAAAAACGCCATCCCATTCTCCCAATTCCTTCGACTCCGCTGCATCTGCTCCCAGGAGGACCAGTTCCAAAAACGCACAACCCAGATGGCCTCCTTCTTCAAGGACCGCAATTTCCCCCCCGACGTGGTCGACGATGCCCTCCACCGCATCTCTTCCACTTCCCGCTCCTCCGCCCTTGAACCCCGCCCCTCCAACCGCCACCAGGACAGAACCCCACTGGTCCTCACCTACCACCCCACCAATCTCCATGTACAGCGCATCATCCGCCGTCATTTCCGCTACCTCCAAACGGACCCCACCACCAAGGATATATTTCCCTCCCCTCCCCTATCAGCATTCCGTAAAGACCACTCCCTCCGTGACTCCCTCGTCAGATCGACACCCCCCACCAACCCAACCTCCACTCCCGGCACCTTCCCCTGCAACCGCAGGAGGTGCAAGACTTGCGCCCACACCTCCCCCCTCACCTCCCTCCAAGGCCCCAAAGGAAACTTCCATATCCGCCACAGATTCACCTGCACCTCCACACATATCATCTATTGCCTCCTCTGCACCCGATGTGGCCTCCTCTATATTGGGGAGACAGGCCGGCTACTTGCGGAGCGTTTCAGAGAACACCTCTGGGACACCCGGACCAACCAACCCAACCACCCTGTAGCTCAACATTTCAATTCCCCCTCCCACTCCGCCAAGGATATGCAGGTCTTTGGACTCCTCCATCGTCAGACCACAACAAAACGACGGTTGGAGGAAGAACACCTCATCTTCCGGCTAGGAACCCTCCAACCACAAGGGACGAACTCGGATTTCACCAGTTTCCTCATTTCCCCTCCCCCCACCCTGTCTCAGTCAAATCCATCAAATTCAGCACCGCCTTCCTAACCTGAGATCTACTTCCCGACCTCTCCGCCCCCACCCCAGTCTGACCTATCACCCTCACCTTGACCTCTTTCCACCTATCACATTTCCGACGCCCCTCCCCCAAGTCCCTCCTCCCTACCTTTTATCTTAGCCTGCTGGACAAACTTTCCCCATTCCTGAAGAAGGGCTTATGCCCGAAACGTCGATTCTCCTGTTCCCTGGATGCTGCCTGACCTGCTGCGCTTTTCCAGCAACACATTTTCAGCTCTGATCTCCAGCATCTGCAGACCTCACTTTCTCCTCTTGTTATGAAGGCCAGCATGCTATTAACTTTCTTCACTGCATGCTTGCCTTCATTGACTGGTGTACAAGAACACCCAGATCTCTTTGTACTGCCCCTTTACCTAAATTGATTCCATTTAGGTAGTAATCTGCCTTCCTGTTCTTGCCACCAAAGTGGATAACCATACATTTATCCACGTTAAACTGCATCTGCCATGCATCTGACCACTCACCTAACCTGTCCAGGTCACCCTGTAATCTCCTAACATCCTCCTCACATTTCACCCTGCCACCCAGCTTTGTATCATCAGCAAATTTGCTAATGTTATTACTAATACCATCTTCTATATCATTAATATATATTGTAAAAAGCAGCGGTCCCAGCACTGATCCCTGCGGTACCCCACTGGTCACTGCCTGTCATCCCGAAATGGATCTGCTTATCACTACTCTATGTTTCCTATCAGCCAACCAACTTTCAATCCAAGTTAGTACTTTGCCCCCAATACCATGCGCCCTAATTTTGCTCACTAACCTCCTATGTGGGACTTTATCAAAAGCTTTCTGAAAGTCCAGGTACACTACATCTACTGGATCTCCCTTGTCCATCTTCAGGGTGGCATTGGGTGGCACGGTGGCACAGTGGTTAGCACTGTTGCCTCACAGCGCCAGATACCCGGGTTCAATTCCCGCCTCAGGCGACTGACTGTGTGGAGTTTGCACGTTCTCCCCGTGTCTGCGTGGGTTTCCTCCGGGTGCTCCGGTTTCCTCCCACAGTCCAAAGATGTGCAGGTCAGGTGAATTGGCCATGCTAAATTGCCCGTAGTGTTAGGTATAGGGGTAAATGTAGGGGTATGGGTGGGTTGCGCTTCGGCGGGTCGGTGTGGACTTATTGGGCCGAAGGGCCTGTTTCCATACTGTAATGTAATGTAATCTAATCTAATCTAAATTCCAGAGATTAGTCAAGCACAATTTCCCCTTCATAAATCCATGCTGACTCTGACCTATCCTGTTACTACTATCCAGATGTGTCGTAATTTCATCCTTTATAATAGACTCCAGCATCTTTCCCACCACTGAGGTCAGACTAACGGGTCTATAATTTCCTGCTTTCTCTCGCCCACCTTTCTTAAAAAGTGGTACAACATTCACCACCCTCCAAACCGCAGGAACTGATCCCGAATCTATCGAATTCTGGAAAATAATCACCAGCGCATCCACGATTTCTCGAGCCACCTCCTTCAGTACCCTGGGATGTAGACCATCAGGCCCCGGGGACTTATCAACCTTCAGACCTAACAGTCTCTCCAACACCAATTCCTGGCAAATATAAATTCCCTTAAGTTCAAGCCCTTCAGCCACTGTTACCTCATGGAGATTGCTTGTGTCTTCCCCAGTGGACACAGATCTGAAGTACCAATTCAATTCTTCTGCCATTTCTTTATTCCCTGTAATATATTCCCCTGTTTCTGTCTTCAAGGGCCCAATTTTAGTCTTAACCATTTTTTTGCCTTTCACATACCTAAAAAAGCTTTTACTATCCTCCTTTATATTTTTGGCCAGTTTACCTTCGTACCTCATTTTTTCTCTGCGTATTTCCTTCTTAGTAATCCTCTGTTGTTCTTTAAAAGCTTCCCAGTCCTCCGTTTTCCCACTTATCTTTGCTCTGTTATACTTTTTCTCCTTTAACTTTATATGTTTCTTAACTTCCCTTGTCAGCCACGGCCACCCATGCCTCCTCCTAGGATCTTTCTTCCTTTTTGCAATGAAATGATCCTGCATCTTCTGCATTATACATAGAAATATCTGCCATTGTTCCTCCACTGTCATCTCTGCTAAGGTATTGCACCATTGAACTTTGGCCAGCTCCTCCCTCATAGCTCCATAGTTCCCTTTATTCAACTGAAATATTGTCACTTCCGATTGTACCCTCTCCCTCTCAAATTGCAGATTGAAGCTTATTGTATTAGGGTCACTACTTCCCAATGGCTCCTTCACTTCGAGGTCCCTGATCAATTCTGGTTCATTGCACAATACCAGATCCAGAATTTCCTTCTCCCTGGTAGGCTCCAGCACCAGCTGTTCTAAGAATCCATCTCGCAGGTACTCCACAAAGTCTCTTTCTTGAAGTCCAATACCATCCTGATTCTCCCAGTCTACCTTCATGTTGAAATCCCCCATAACAACTGTAGTAACATCTTTGCGACAGGCCAATTTCAGCTCCTGATTCAACTTACATCCGACATCCAGACTACTGTTTGGGGGCCTGTAGATAACTCCCAAGAGGGTCTTTCTACCCTTAGAATTTCTCAGCTCTATCCACACTAACGCTACATCACCTGATTCTAGGTCCTCCCGCGCAAGGGACTGAATATCATCCCTTACCAACATGGCCACCCCACCCCCTCTGCCCGTCAGTCTGTCCTTACGATAGCACGTGTAGCACGTGTATTCATTTCCCAGGCCCTGTCCACTTGAAGCCACGTCTCAGTTATCCCCACAATATCGTATCTGCCAATTTCCAAAAGAGCCTCAAGCTCATCCATCTTACTTCTAATGCTTCGTGCATTCATATATAGTATTTTTAATTTGTTACTCCCCTCACCCTTCCCATCAACTCCTTTTTCACTCAACCTGACAGCATGATCCTTTTTTGAGTTTTCTGCTTCATTGATACAGTTGTCTTTCTTGACTTCCCTTGTTCTAATTTTCCCTTCAATTTCCTTCTTAAACATCCAGATTGTCCCCTCCCCCCCGCTACATAGTTTAAACGTTGCTGTGTTGCAGTAGTAAACCTGCCTGCCAAAATGCTGGTCCCCAACCTATTAAGGTGCAAACCATCTCTCTTATATAATTTATGCTTAACACAAAACATATCCCAGTGATCCAAGAATTTAAATCCTTGCTTCCGGCACCAGTACCCCAGCCACACGTTCAAGTCCATTATCTCCGTGTTTCTGGCCTCACCAGCCCGCGGAACTGGAAGCAAACCGGAGATAACCACCCTGGACATCCTGCTTTTCAGTCTTCTTCCTAGTTCTCCGAAGTCCCGCTGTAGTATGTTCCTCCTCTTCTTCCCGACATCATTTGTGTCGACATGTACCACCAACTCTGGCTCCTCACCTTCATCCTTGAGGATTTCCTGCACTCTGTCTGTGATGTCTTTAACCCTTGCACCAGGAAGGCAACACACCATCCTTAAGTCCCACCTGCTGCCACAAAAACCCTGGTCAGTTCCTCTCACAATGGAGTCCCCTATTACCACGGCTCTGTGCGATGTCCGACTCTTCCGCTCTGTCTCCACACCAACGTTTGATTGACAGACCTGGCCACCTTGCGGATTGGCAGTGTCATCTGTCTCTACTGTTTCCAAAAGATTCAACTTGTTCCTGACACGTACTTCCCGTAAATAGACTTTAGGAGAAAGTGAGGACTGCAGATGCTGGAGATCAGAGCTGAAAATGTGTTTCTGGAAAAGTGCAGCAGGTCAGGCAGCATCCAAAGAGCAGGAGAATCGACGTTTCGGGCATGAGCCCTTCTTCAGGAATGAGGAGAGTGTGCCAAGCAGGCTAAGTTAAAAGGTAGGGAGGAGGGACTTGGGGGAGGGGCATTGGAAATGCGATAGGTGGAAGGAGGTTAAGGTGAGGGTGATAGGCCGGAGTGGGGGTGGGGGCGGAGAGGTCAGGAAGAAGATTACAGGTTACAGGTGGTGCTGAGTTCGAGGGTTGGGACTGAGACAAGGTGGGGGGAGGGGAAATGAGGAAACTGGAGAAATCTGAGTTCATCCCTTGTGGTTGGAGGGTTCCTAGGCGGAAGATGAGGCGCTCTTCCTCCAGCCGTCGTGTTGCCATGGTCTGGCGATGGAGGAGTCCAAAGACCTGCATGTCCTTGGTGGAGTGGGAGGGGGAGTTGAAGTGTTGAGCCACGGGGTGGTTGGGTTGGTTGGTCCGGGTGTCCCAGAGGTGTTCAGAGAACACCTCTGGGACACCCGGACCAACCAACCTAAACAGACTTTGTCTATTTACCCAATGCATGCCCCTCATAATTTTGTAAACCTTGATAAGGTCACCCCTCAGCCTCCGAAGCTCCAGGGAAAACAGCCCCAGCCTGTTCAGCCTCTCCCTATAGCTCAAATCCTCCAACCCTGGCAAAACCCTTGTAAATCTTTTCTGAACCCTTTCAAGTTTCACAACATCTTTCCAATAAGAAGGAGACCAGAATTGCATGCAATATTCCATCAGTGGCCTAACCAATGTCCTGTACAGCTGCAACATGACCGCCCAACTCCTGTACTCAATACTCTGACCAATAAAGGAAAGCATACCAAATGCTTTCTTCACTATCCTATCTACCTGCAACTCCACTTTCAAGGAGCTATGAACCTGCACTCCAAGGTCTCTTTGTTCAGCACCACTCCCTCGGACCTTACCATTAAGTGCATAAGTCCTGCTAAGATTTGCTTTCCCAAAATGCAGCACTTTGCATTTATTTGAATTAAACTCCATCTGCCACTTCTCAGCCCATTGGACAATCTGGTCAAGATCCTGTTGTAATCTGAGGTAACCTTCTTTGCTATCCATTACACCTCCAATTTTGGTGTCATCTGCAAACTTACTAACTGTGTACCTCTTATGCTTGCATCCAAATCATTTATGTAAATGACAAAATGTAGAGGACACAGTGGCACTCCACTGGTCACAGGCCTCCAGTCTGAAAAACAACCCTCCACCACCACCCTCTGTCTTCTACCTTTGAGCCAGTTCTGTATCCAAATGGCTTGTTCTCCCTGTATTCCGTGAGATCTAACCTTGCTAATCAGTCTCCCGGGGGAACCTTGTCGTATGCCTTACTGAAGTCCATATAGATCATGTTTGCCGCTCTGCCCTCATCAATCCTCTTTGTTACTTCCTCAAAAAACTCAATCAAGTTTGTGAGACATGATTTCCCATGCACAAAGCCATGTTGACTATCCCTAATCAGTCCTTGCCTTTCCAAATATATGTACATCCTGCCCCTCAGGATTCCCTCCAACAACTTGCCCACCACTGACGTCAGGCTCACTTGTCCATAGTTCCCTGGCTTGTTCTTACCACCCTTCTTAAACAGTGGCACCACATTAGCCAACCTCCAGTCTTCTGGCACCTCACCTGTGACTATCGATGATACAAATATCTCAGCAAGAGGCTCAGCAATCACTTGTTTAGCTTCCTACAGAGTTCTAGGGTACACCTGATCAGGTCCTGGGGATTTATCCACCTTTACCTGTTTCAAGGCACCCAGCATTTCCTCTTCTGTAATATGGACATTTTGCAAGATGTCACCATCTATTTCCCTACAGTCTATATCTTCCATATCCTTTTCCACAGTAAATACTGATGCAAAATATTCATTTTGTATCTCCCCCATTTTCTGCAGCTCCACACAAAGGCCGCCTTGCTGATCTTTGAGGGGCCATATTCTCTCGCTAGTTACCCTTTTGTCCTTAATGTATTTGTAAAAACTCTTTGGATTCTCCTTAATTCTATTTGCCAAAGCATTCTCATGTTCTCTTTTTGCCCTCCTGATTTCCCTCTGAAGTATACTCCTACTTTCTTTATACTCTTCTAAGGATTCACTCGATCTATCCTGTCTATACTTGACATATGCTTCCTTCTTTTTATTGACCAAACCTTTAGTCATCCAGCATTCCCTGTACCTATGAGTCTTTCCTTTCACCCTACCAGGAATATACTTTCTCTGGATTCTTGTTATCTCAGTCCTGAGGGTTTCCCATTTTCCAGCCGTCCCTTTACCTGCGAACATCTGCCCCCAATCAGCTTTTGAAAGTTCTTGCCTTATACCGTCAAAATTGGCCTTCCTCCAATTAGAACTTCACCTTTTAGATCTGGTCTATCCTTTTCCATCATTATTTTAAATCTAATAGAATTATGGTCGCTGGCCCAAAAGTGCTCTCCCACTGACACCTCAGTCACCTGCCCTGTCTTATTTAGTAAGAGTAGGTCAAGTTTTGCACCCTCTCTAGTTGGTACATCCACATACTGAATCAGAAAATTTTCTTGTACACACTTAACAAATTCCTCTCCATCTAAACCATTAACACTATGGCAGTCCCAGTCTATCTTTGGAAAGTTAAAACCCCCTACCATAACCACCATTACCAGACAATACCTTTTCCTTTCACGAGTTGTTAGTTCAATAAAATCCAATGTAAATGTTCAAAGGTCTTTGGGGTTGGGGGTGTGCTGCCTGACTCATCTGTATTCCCCTCCCCACATTATTAGTGGCACAGATAACACATTGTTCACAATATTTCTGGGAGTAATGAGTAAATCCCTTTGTGTACCATTGTGCCGAAATACTGTCGTACATCCCCCCTTTTGATACATGGTCCTTACCGTGTATCAGTTTGGCATAGAATAGGAGTAATGATCGCGGTAGACAGGGTTTACCATTGGTGCCACACCACACCTCTTCCCTTATGCTGCTGTTCTTGTCCACTCACGCTTCTCCTCCGGCGTGGCCTGCGACTGTAACTCCCATACGTCTGCTGTTGGGTACAAATTTTTGTCATACACATGTCAACCTGATCACTTATCGGCTGCTGCGCTACTGTCCTTACTGCTGAGTCTGCTTTTGCATTGCCTTGAGAAATGGAATCGTTAGTTTTCGTGTGGGCTTCACATATACACACAGTGATTTTCCAGGAGGTCAGAAATTAGGCCACGGTGTGTGATGGGCTTTCTGGTGGAGGTCAGGGTTCCAAAATCATGTACACCCGAATGCATATCTGCTGTCAGTGTAAAAATTCACTGTCCTTTCCTTAGCCAATTTACATGCCTCAGTCAAGGCAATCAGTTCCGCTGCTTGTGCTGACAGATGAGAAGGGAGTGATCCCGCTTTGACTACCTCGTGGGTAGTTACTACAGCATACCCAACACAATTCTGGCCTGTCTCTTTGCTCCTGAATGCTGACCCATCCACTAAAAAACTCCATATCTGAATCCTGCATGTCTGGTATAGGGTTGCAAATTTCATTAGTTACAGCAATACAGTCATGTGGGTCTCCGTCTCCTTCTGTGGGGAGAAGGCTATCAGAGTTAAGGATGTTACATCGCTTTTTTGTAATGTTAGGCATCTCTAATAACACAGTATAGTAGCTGAGCCAATGTGCTGCCGAGACGTGTGCTGTCTTTTGCTTGGAAAATAGTAAGGATACCGCATGTGGGACCAGTAGGGTTAATTCACCATAGCCGAGTATGTCACTGGATGCTACAACAGCTTTTTCAGCTGCAGCCATGGCTCGCTGGCATTTAGGCGATCCTGTCGCCATGGGTCTAGTTTAGCCAAAAAAAAGCTACCGGCCTCAATTTTCCCCCATGATCCTGCAACAGCACAGATGTCATGCAGTCATGCTTCTCATCTACCGTTTGTACAAAAGGCTTCTTTGGATTTGGAATCCCCAGTGTAGGTGTTGTTTGGAGTGCCTTTTTCAATTCAACAATTCCACTGCAACGGTTCTGCAACCCTTTGCCATGGGCTATGTCACATAGGAGCACCTCAAGGGTTGCGTAATGTGGGATAAACATTCTACAGTAGGAGCACATGTCCAAAAATGTTAGCAATTTTTTTTCACGTGAGGCTTTGGAATTTGCTAGATTGCTTGAACTCTGTCTTGACCAATGGCCTTCCCTTGTTCAGATATCAAGTGACCTGGTGTTGCACAAACTGTAGTTTTGCGAGACTAGCTTTGTGCCCTTCCCTAGCTAGGTGGCAGAGCAATGCAAGGGTATCTTTCTCACATTGTTCCTCTGTTGGTGCTGCTATTAAGCAATCATCTACATACTGCAGAAATGCTGACCCCAGGGTTAAAACAAGAGTCTCCAGACTCCTGCATAGAGCCTCATTGTATATGGTGGGGGACTCACAGTAACCTTGACAAGTTGCATGAAAGTATACGATTTCCCTTTAAATGAAAAGTGAACCAGAATTGACTATCTGGGTGTACCGGTATACTAAAGAAGACATTTGCTAAATCCACAACAGAGAATTATTTAATGTCCGGTGGAATTTGAGCCAATATACTATAGGGATTGGGAACGTTTGGGGCGCGGGGAACAACAGCATTATTGACTGCCTGCAGGTCTTGAACAAACCTCCATTCCTCCGGTTCACCTGGAATGTTTGCCTTTTTGACTGGAAAAATGGGGGTTCCCACCAGTGAGTTTTGACAATGGATTATCACTCCAGCCTTTCGGAGGGATTCAAAGACTGGAGTAATTCCATTGATAGCCTCGGGTTTTAATGGGTATTGAGCTCTGCAAGGACGATACTCAGACTTTGGGGGTTTTTTTTTGTTAATACATTTATTAGCAAATTTTTTTAACTTTACAATCATATAAAATTATTGAAAATACAATCGATAACAATTATCAGCATAATAAAAAGAAAAAAAACACAAGTTACAATACAGCTACTGAATACTAACTACTAACCTACCCTATAATACAAAACAACAGTAACACTGTGCAAAACAACACCAAAAAAAGAAAGAAAAGCTAAAAATAGCAAAAAGCCCCCACAAAATACAGAACAGCTATGCTCGTCGCAAAGCTCCCAAACAAAGGAACGGGAGCATTGTATATACACCTGTATTAACTCAGGAGACCCCTCCCAGGGCCCAGGGCTTGACAAATCTAACCATCCTGGTTAAACAAACACCCTAGTTAAGATAACCGATAAATCTATATCCAAATAACTCAAGTAGGGCTGCCATGTATTTTAAAAATGGTCTGTTGTGTGGTGCACCATGTTTGTAAAAATGTCCAAGGGAATGTGCTCCATAATTAATTTCTGCCATCTCAGCAAGCCCGGTGGGTTCTCAGACACCCAATTCATCAGAATACTCTTCCGTGAACAGAATACAAGAATATTAAATAGTTTCTTTCCATGCCCGTCTAAAGATGGTAAATTTGGTAGACCTACGAGGAGAGATATCGGGTCTACTTAGGGTGGCACGGTGCTCAGTGATTAGCACTGCTGCCTCACAGCACCAGGGTCCCAGGTTCAATTCCAGCCTTGGGCGACTGTCTGTGTGGAGTTTGCACATTCTCCCCGTGTCTGTGTGGGTTTCCTCCTATAGTCCAAAGATGTGCAGGTTAGATGAATTGGCCATGCTAAATTGCCCATAGTGCTAGGTGCATGAGTCAGAGGGAAATGGGTCTGGACTGGTTCGGCCAAAGGGCCTGTTTCTGCATCAAGGCAGAGATTGATAAATTCTTCATGTCACAAGGAATTAAGGGCTACGGGAAGAATGTGGGTAAGTGGAGTTGAAATGCCCATCAGCGATGATTGAATGGCGGAGTGGACTTGATGGGCCGAATGGCCTTACATCCGCTCCTATGTCTTATGGTCTTACTTTGACTTCAGTCCTCAATACCCTCCCTATCTCTCCCGCCACACCGCTCCAATAAACACGGAGCCTGTGGCATGTCCAGAAGCAATGGGTAAGAGTACCTACACTTATTTAACATTTAGGGCATACTGAAGATGCCCCTTTTTTAAACATCACCAGACAGTCTGGTGCCAGATGAGTCTTGTGCAGAACTTTTAACTGCGTAGCGCATGTCCTATTACAGATTGAGATCTTTTGAGTATTCTCCCATATGTTCTCCCATGTTTCAGAAGAGATCTCCACTCCTAGCTCTTGCTCCAAGACCTCACATAACTGGTTAATATCCTATCAGGCCCTGCCACACAGCAGGCGATAGAGGGCACTAACCGAAAAGGTGTTTGTGGAACGTAGCAACAACCTCTCTGTATCTGGCTTATAGGGCTTAGTGAGAAGCGTAGTCTTCTTCTGGATGAAATCCCTAACCTGAAACAAATGGAAAAGATCTCTGCTGGGCAACCCGTATTTGCGGCTCAGTTGCTCAAAAGATATCATAACCTCCCCCTCAAATAAGTCTCCCAAATTAGAAACCCGTCTCGCTGCCCATATTTTGAACCCTGAGTCCATCGTTCCTGATCGGAACCCTGGCATGCCAACTATAGGCGTAAGTGGCGAAGTATTGGATAAACAACCCCCACTCTGACGCATTTCCCTCCATGCTAAGTGTGTTAACTGTGCTAATGACAATGGAGTTCCGGCAGTGGTCCATAACTGTCATAGAGTCATAGAGATGTACAGGATGGAAACAGACCCTTCAGTCCAACCCGTCCCTGCCGACCAGATATCCCAACCCAATCTAGTCCCACCTGCCAGCACCCGGCCCGTATCCTTCCAAAGCTGAAAATGTATTGCTGGAAAAGCGCAGCAGGTCAGGCAGCATCCAGGGAACAGGAGAATCGACGTTTCGGGCATGAGCCTTTCTTCCATATCTTTCCAAACCCTTCCTATTGCTTCAATCTGCAATTTGAGAGGGAGAGGGTACAATCGGAAGTGACAATATTTCAGTTGAATAAAGGGAACTATGGAGCTATGAGGGAGGAGCTGGCCAAAGTTCAATGGTGCAATACCTTAGCAGAGATGACAGTGGAGGAACAATGGCAGATATTTCTATGTATAATGCAGAAGATGCAGGATCATTTCATTGCAAAAAGGAAGAAAGATCCTAGGAGGAGGCATGGGTGGCCGTGGCTGACAAGGGAAGTTAAGAAACATATAAAGTTAAAGGAGAAAAAGTATAACAGAGCAAAGATAAGTGGGAAAACGGAGGACTGGGAAGCTTTTAAAGAACAACAGAGGATTACTAAGAAGGAAATACGCAGAGAAAAAATGAGGTACGAAGGTAAACTGGCCAAAAATATAAAGGAGGATAGTAAAAGCTTTTTTAGGTATGTGAAAGGCAAAAAAATGGTTAAGACTAAAATTGGGCCCTTGAAGACAGAAACAGGGGAATATATTACAGGGAATAAAGAAATGGCAGAAGAATTGAATTGGTACTTCAGATCTGTGTCCACTGGGGAAGACACAAGCAATCTCCATGAGGTAACAGTGGCTGAAGGGCTTGAACTTAAGGGAATTTATATTTGCCAGGAATTGGTGTTGGAGAGACTGTTAGGTCTGAAGGTTGATAAGTCCCCGGGGCCTGATGGTCTACATCCCAGGGTACTGAAGGAGGTGGCTCGAGAAATCGTGGATGCGCTGGTGATTATTTTCCAGAATTCGATAGATTCGGGATCAGTTCCTGCGGTTTGGAGGGTGGTGAATGTTGTACCACTTTTTAAGAAAGGTGGGCGAGAGAAAGCAGGAAATTATAGACCAGTTAGTCTGACCTCAGTGGTGGGAAAGATGCTGGAGTCTATTATAAAGGATGAAATTACGACACATCTGGATAGTAGTAACAGGATAGGTCAGAGTCAGCATGGATTTATGAAGGGGAAATCATGCTTGACTAATCTTCTGGAATTTTTTGAGGATGTAACTCTGAAGATGGATGAGGGAGATCCAGTAGATGTAGTGTACCTGGACTTTTAGAAAGCTTTTGGTAAAGTCCCACATAGGAGGTTAGTGAGCAAAATTAGGGCGCATGGTATTGGGGGCAAAGGACTAACTTGGATTGAAAGTTGGTTGGCTGATAGGAAACAAAGAGTAGTGATAAACGGCTCCATTTCGGGATGGCAAGCAGTGACCAGTGGGGTACCGCAGGGATCAGTGCTGGGACCACAGCTTTTTACAATATATGTTAATGATATAGAAGATGGTATTAGTAATAACATTAGCAAATTTGCTGATGATACTAAGCTGGGTGGCAGGATGAAATGTGAGGAGGATGTTAGGAGATTACAGGGTGACCTGGACAGGTTAGGTGAGTGGTCAGATGCATGGCAGTGCAGTTTAATGTGGTTAAATGTATGGTTATCCACTTTGGTGGCAAGAACAGGAAGGCAGATTACTACCTAAATGGAATCAATTTAGGTAAAGGGGCAGTACAAAGAGATCTGGGTGTCCTTGTACACCAGTCAATGAAGGTAAGCATGCAGGTACAGCAGGTAGTGAAGAAGGCTAATAGCATGCTGGCCTTCATAACAAGAAGGATTGAGTATAGAAGCAAAGAGGTTCTTCTGCAGCTGTACAGAGCCCTGGTGAGACCACACCTGGAGTACTGTGTGCAGTTCTGGTCTCCAAATTTGAGGAAAGACATTCTGGCTATTGAGGGAGTGCAGCGTAGGTTCACGAGGTCAATTCCTGGAATGGCGAGACTTCCTTACACTGAAAGACTGGAGCGTCTGGGCTTGTATACCCTTGAGTTTAGAAGACAGAGGGGAATCTGATTGAGACATACAAGATTATTAAAGGATTGGACACTCTGGAGACAGGAAACATGTTTCCGCTGATGGGTGAGTGCCGAACCAGAGGACACAACTTAAAAATACGGGATAGACCATTTAGGACAGAGATGAGGAGAAACATCTTCACCCAGAGAGTGGTGACTGTGTGGAATGCTCTGCCCCAGAGGGCAGTGGAGGCCCAGTCTCTGGATTAATTTAAGAAAGAGTTGGATAGAGCTCTCAAGGATAGTGGAATCAAGGGTTATGGAGATAAGGCAGGAACAGGATACTGATTAAGGATGATCAGCCATGATCATATTGAATGGTGGTGCAGGCTCGAAGGGCAGAATGGCCTACTCCTGCACCTATTGTCTATTGTCTATTCATATACCCATCCAAATACCTCTTAAGTGTTGCAATTGTACCAGCCTCCACCACTTCTTCTGGCAGCTCATTTCATACATGTACCACCCTCTGCGTGAAAAACCTGCCCTTTAGGTCTCTTTTATATCCTTCCCCTCTCACCCTAAACCTATGCCCTCTAGTTCTGGTCTCCCCGACCCCAGGGAAAAGGCTTTGTTTATTTATCCTATCCATGCCCCTCATAATTTTGTAAACCTCTATAAGGTCACCCCCTCAGCATGAACAACAGGTTAATAAGAGGGCACTTTGCCTGGGAAGCCTCAATATCCAGCCATATTGCATTTGTATCGTTACCTACCCAATCACAGACAAAGGACAGCAGGGAATTCAATTGATATGTTCTGATGTCTGGGAAATCAACTCTTCCCCCTCCTTGAGGCAACTGCAATTTACTAAGTTTGATGAGGGGCCGCCCACGATGCCAGACAAAGGAACCAAATCACCCCATAAGCTTCCGCAGCGTTGACCTGGGAAACATTATAGGGAGAATACGCATGGGATACAGCAAATGAGGAAGAACACTCATCTTAATGAGAGTTATTTGGCTCAGCCATGAAATTGGAAGAGCCTCCCATCTCTGGAGATCTCGCCTAATATTGTCGAGCAAGTGAGCAAAGTTAGTCCAAAATAACTGATCAAACTTGGGGGTAATAAAAATGACTAGGTATCGGAACCCTGCCCGTGACCACTTTAAAGGGAACTAAGGGCCACCTACAACTTCTGGCACATCCTTAAAGTTCCCCAAAGGCGTAGCCTTCAATTTTGCAAAGTTAACCTTATATCCTGAAATAGCCCCAAATGAATTGATTCATTGTATCAAATGGGGTATGGAGATCATGGGGTGCGATAAAAACAGAAGGACATCATCCGCATACAGTGTAATCTTGTGTGCCCTCAGTCCCACTTCCGGAGCGGTTATGTGGACGTTCTGACGAATGGCCTCTGCCAGCGGCTCTATCACCAACAATGGTGAGAGGAGGCAGCCTTGCTGACTACCCCTACCAATCCTAAAATTCCCAGACTTCACCCTGTTGGTGATGACCGCGGCCAGAGGATGGCGATATAAAACCTCCACCCACCTAGCAAAGACTCCACCCAACCAAAATTGTTCTAAGACATAAAAAAGATATGGTCATTCCACCCTGTCAAGTGCTTTCTCTGCATCTAAGGAAATCACCAACCCCTGAATTGATCGTTGGTGACAACTTGGACCATATTCAGCAACCTTCTAATATTTGAGGACCTGCAGCCCCTTATAAAGCCTGTCTGGTCCTCTTTAACAATATGGGGCTACACCCTTTCCAATCTCAGCGCCAGGACCTTGGACAGAATCTTGAAATCTGAATTTAATAGAGAGATGGGCCTGTATGAGGCACGATCCTCAGGAGCCTTTCCCTTCTTAAGAATTAAAGAAATATTAGCTTATCTCAAAGATGGTAGGCATTCTTGCATATAGGAGTGATTGTACATCTCCAGCATCAGCCTTGACAGAATCCCTATAAACTCCTTATAAAACTCACCCGGGAGACCATCAGGGCCAGGCGCTTTCCCACTCTGAAGTTGCTTAGTTGCTTCCTGTACTTCCTGAACTGTCAAGGGGGCATTAAGGAGAGAGGCCTGTTCCAAGGTTACTCCTGGGAGGTCCAAGTTCTTAAAAAAGGTCTCCATTTTAGCCCTCCTGTCCTTGCAACCTTCAGACAAATACAGTTCAGAGTAAAAGCTCCAAAAAGCCTCATTAATCTTTTTAGCATCGTATGCAAGGACCCCGGTGCTGTCTCTGATTGCAGTAATGGATTGGGAGCACGCTTTTTCCTAGTCAGGTACGCTAAATACTTCCCTAGCCTATCCCCATAGGCAAACAGGCTTTGTCTAGCAAAAGCAAGTTCTTTCTTTGCATTTTGTGGCAGTATTGATTTCAAGGCAACCCAGAGGGCTGTGATCCATTGTAGCTTAGTCACCGAAGGCTGCGCAAAATGTGCCGCTTCGGCAGCTTTCAACCGCATCTCAAGTAGATGCTGCTGTTCCCCCTTCTGTTGTTTCTGGCTAGCTGAATAGGAAATAGCTAATCCCCTAGCAAAGGCCTTAGCAGTCTCCCATAGCATAGACGGACTACTGCCCGAGTTGATAGTCAACAATTCCTGAAACTCCTTCAAAACTTATTCAACAAATTTGGAATCCTTAAGGAGAAAACAGTCCAAACGCCAGTGCCGCAAACCTAGCCCTTCACTTTTGGCCTTAACCTCCAAATATACTCCGCATGATCAGAGATAGCTATATTCCCAATTTTACAACCCATAATTGAATCTAGAAGGGCCAAGGGAGCCAGAGAGAGGTCAATCCTCATGTGACATTTATGTGGGTTTGAAAAAAAAGGTGAAGTCCCTGCTGGTAGGGTGAAGACATCTCCAAATATCTACCAGCCCCAACTCCTCGCATAAGTCAACCTCCTGCTTGGCCTGCAAAGAAATAGTTGGGGGCCCACAAGGCATCCCGTCTACTGATGGATTCAAAAGACAATTAAAATCCCCCCTATAATAATGTGCCGTGTTCCAAAAGCACTCAACTTAGAGAAAGCACTTATCAAAAACTTGAGGGGATGGCTGGATGACCGTAGACATTTAAAATGCCATATTCCTCCCCATGTATCAGGGCTTTAAGTATCACAAACCGTCGCTGCTCATCTTTCACCTGCTCTAATAATGTGAACAGAAGATTTTTCTGAATAAGTACCGCCACTCCCCTACTTTTAGTAGTGAAGGATGAAGAGAATACCCGGTTATAACCCCCCTGTTGTAAAATCAGGTATTCCCCATCATCAAGATGGATTTCCTGAAACAAAGCAATATCAACCCTTTCTCTTTTAAGGCTAGAAAGCACTTTTTTCCTTTTAACAGGCGAATGACTTCCTTTAATTTTCCAGGTGCACCATTTAATAAGACACTGAGCCATATCCCCTTTCAGAAACCCTTGAACCCCTCAGAGGGAGAACGCTGCTTACAAATCGCCGAGCTTAAGTAAATAAAGACTCGTAGAGTCGAAGAACCATATATACAAAAACTACTCTATTATAACTGTAAACAACTATTACTACCAAAAACTACAAAAAAAACAACTATAAAATCTTGAATGGAAGGTTTTTCCCCCTGCCATAGGGGGCACTCACTCTACCCATCCTCTCCTTCACAGCTCCTTCAAACCCAGACTGTGCCCCAGCCTTAGGCCAGAAAAAAAACAAGGAGATGATCCTTCAATCAACAGAAAAAAGACAAAGTTAGGATGAGCAGTCCACCCATCCCTGGCTTCATGTCACTCTTACTTGTGACTAAAAGAGAAACAGAACAAAACAAAAGGGGAGAGACAACAAAGAACATCCACAAAATTTCCCATCAGAAAATCCAGTTATTAAAAAAAAGGAACAACTTATTCCAAAGTCTTTTCCCCCCTTTCCAAAACGGAAATTATTAGGGAGAAAGAAAGGAATAAAAAAAAGGAGGGAAAACATGGGGAAAGATAGAAAAGAGAACAAATGTTAACCGTATTCTTCAAGACAATCCGTCCATTTTAAAGTGTCCACAAAGTTTTTAGCCTTATCCACTGAGTCAAATGTATAAACTGAGTCCTTGTGGCTGAAATGGAGCACTGTGGGGTATCTCATGGAGTACTGGATGCCCAGGTTCCTCAGCCTCTTTTTAACTTCATCAAAGGACTTCCTCTTTTGAATTACAGCTGCAGAGAAATCCTGGAAAAACATGATTTTTGACCCCTTGTACAGCAGTGCCTGCGGATCTTTTCCCAGGGAACTGGAAGCTTCTATGACTTTTTGCTTGTGCTGAAACCGGCCCTGACCTGTGCACTGTAACCCAATAAGCCCTTTCAATCTGCAGCCTGCTGGACTCTATGTGAAGGCCCAAAAACTTCAGTAGCCAGCTTTCAAAGAAACTGACTGGCTGCTCACCTTCCTCACCTTCAGGGAGCCCAACCATTTGGACATTTATCCTCCGACCTCGATTTTCGAGGGCGTCGATATGGTCGCGCGAGGCCCGCACCTCTCGCTCCAGCACCTGGATTCGACTGGATGAGGACTCCATCACAGCTTCCGAGGCCTTAGTTCGACCCTCCTCCTCCTCCTCCAGCCGCTCCCCGAGGCTCTGGATCTCCTGTTCATGCTTCTGCAGCATGGATGCAATAGATTGGACCTGGGCATGAATCTCCCCACAGATCTCCTCAATCACCGCTCCAACTCTCCATTGCTGCAGCCACTTCCTGTGAGTCTGTCAGGAGAGGCTGCTGCTGCTGCAGTCTCTGGTGTGGTAGGTCCTGCAGGGGAGTGTCCTCCCTGCTGCTGTATGCTCACTCCTTTTCCCTTTGGCATCCTTCCCATTCCCAAATGTAAACAAATATGTGTTCTGTAAGGTTTTAAACTAATAATTCCAACACGTAAGTTGGGCAGGGATGACAAAAAACACCAGTATGCCTTGGCTGTTCGGCAGAGCTGTCCATAGCAGTTCTACAGAATGGCCGCCATCTTGCTGAGTCCCCGACTTCGAGTTATTCTTATGGGTTCACAGCCTCATATAAGCCCCACATCATGTTTGCCTTTTGCCCACAACTCAGTAGGGACCATTTTTAATCTTGGGTCCGAGACTTCTACCTTAGTGAAACATCAGGCTACCCTCCTAGGCTCATCAGGGCTACCGTGGGTTACCTGGACTGCCCTATCTGCCTGAGTTAGCCAACTGAGTTTCTTCCTATATGTCCACATATCTGCATTGAACCAGACACCCACATTATCTCTAAAGACGTTTTTGTGCCTTCAGTACCCATGGTCCCAATTCCTGACACCTGTCGCTGCACGCCTTCGCCAATGACACAGTGAGGAAAAAGCCTTCCACATCAAAAAGATAGGGTCTACTTGCCGTCACAGATACTTTAGATAAGTTCACACTAACTGCACATCTGTGATCATTCCAATAAAATTCGCACAATAACAACTGATCTGGTTTAACCAATCTCCTGAACCAATCCTTCTCGTATGATTCGTCAGGGCCATCGCGGTGTATGTGTGCTGTGCAGTGCAGCATATCCCCAGCAAGAAAATCGGTGATCATAGGATTCACAAGGTTACTTGCTTCCAGGGCGAGTGAATTGCTCACTGAACTTATTGTTGTCTGGCTTAATCACCATTCATAGATATACGTTAGGGGTCGTGAGTCGTATTTTACAGCCTGCACTGGTAAATCTTCTTTTTGTATTACTTGCAAGCCCGTCAGGGTACTCAGCAATCCAACCCCAGTTTCACTATGTGATCCCAAGCCATCAGATTTAAAGGACAGAATTCCGATAACAGAAACAAGAATTGGAATGTTTCCCATTACTGGTTTCGCACAATAGGGTGCAGTAAATCTCTCTTGTATCATGACTCCTGATGCACCCCTTGAGTTCAGGAACCTTCCACTCATCTTTATTTATGTCGACTCTCTGAACTGGCTTGATTTAAGGACTGAATATGTTGCCCCTGTATCTACCAAAAAGGTAACTGGCGTACCAACTGAGGCTGTCTGTGCGGGCACTGTCTCACCCAGTGGTCCATTGCTCCACAAACAAAGCACCCGCCAGATCTACCTCTGCCAGCCCCTCTTCCGCGACCTTCACCTCTTCCGCAACCTCCACTTCTCTCTCTCTCATTTTTCGCAGCAATAGCTGGGCAGCCATTTCCATTATAGTAAGCTGAGCTTTATGTGCTTGCTGTTCCATCTTTAGTTTCCGCTTATCCTTCTCTTGGGCCAGCAATTTTTCAGCATGTATCGCATGTTGTTCTAATAAATTCAGCTTTCCCATGTCCCAGGTAATACGTGTTTTTAAGCTTTTTTGCTATTTCGTCCTTCATTCCATTGATGAAGCTGTTCCTGAGGTTTATCCCATACAGTGTAATTTCTGCCGTCGTTATGTCCTCAGGTGGTATCAGTCCACTATGGGCGTTATGGACTTCAGAGAGGCGCATACGGTACTGGGACACTGTCTCACTTTCTTGTTGTTTACAGATTGCAATTTTGGTCATGTCCATTCGTACCGGGAATGCCTTCCTACAGGCAGTTGCCAACGCTGCAGCAAAAGCATTAAAGTCACCATTCTGCTCCGCTTGCGGGTCGGCTGCTCTAGTATGGACGTTTGCGGCTGGCCAGTTATACCTGATTTTGGTGACATTGGCACCCAGTTTTCTTCCCAGGAGACGTCTCATCTCCTGTAATGTGGGATGGAACTCGATGCCGAACTTTGACACTTCTTCGGCGAACTTATTACCTCCAATCTCGAGTGGGTCAGGCACTGCGCATAGACACCTTCCAAATCCTTCATGGTCCATGACCGGTGGACCAACATCGCGTACCCTTCCAGACCTGCAACATCAACCATTGGTGCCTGCAGAACCACCTGGTTAGGTGATTGTATGTCATGGAGTGATTGCTGACAGGCCCTGGACGCCTTTCCGTCTTGGAGTGGCCATCTTTCTTTTGGGCTTCTTGCTTCGATTTGTTATGGGTATGAGATGCTACCGGTGATCCAGCAGATCCTGAGGCGGCCGCTGCTGACTTGGAATCTTCGCCAGGCGGATCTCGTAGGGGGGGCTGTAGGTCTCGGAGTTCAGCCATTAAGGTTGGGATCTGAAACAAACTTAAGACACTGTACAGCTTCATTAGGTTGTTTTCCACGTGCATCTGCATGTGTGCTGGTGTTTGTATGTGTATTTGATCTATCTTTTATTGAAGATTTCCTTTCCCTGATATCAGCATCCGCCTTCCACATGTTATAAGCACTCCAATTCATTTATTTTTCCCTTCTGTTTCTCCGTCTCTCTCTCCTCCAACCGTGACTTCAGTATTTCCAGCTGCCTTTTACTAAAACTTTCTCCCTCCGAAAAACCACATTCTTTGATCCACTATTCTAACTGCTTTACAGACTCTGGGCCATAATTATTTAGCATGTATTGTATTTTGATTGACCATTCCAAGTCCTCTGTGGACCCTCTTTTTGTTTGCTCTTGCTGGGGCCCATTTTCAGCGTTACTGGAAAAGTGTTGCGGTACCGTTATCTTTTTTTCCCCAATATGATTTGCTTTTACCTCCAGAGGTCCCTTCTCATTGGGCACATCCGCCTCAATGCCTTGGTTTTCGTAAACCAAGAAACCACGTACCTGTTACGGCGTTGGCAAGTCCAACTCAGCCAGTGGTGGCTCCAAGTCTAAAACCACCCTTAAACTTGCTGTCTCTTAAACACTCTAGAGACGGCAATCCCTTCCCTTGAGTTTTACTTGAATACCATGCGAGAGTTCACTGGACTCTTTTCCTGATTCATTTATTCTCTTAGAGCGAGTCTCTATGTAGGATTACTTAAGCCACGACTCTTATCCCAACCCTATTTGATTCGGACCCTGGCGCTGGGGCAATCCACAGATTCCCAGCCCTCTTGTGCAAAGGGGCCAACTTAACGCTTGAGATTAAGTGAAAGTCCTTCAAGGCGCTGGCGCCTACGCTTCCTGGGAATCTTCAGAATCTTACTCAGTCATGGGATCCTGGACGAGCCCCCAAATTTACTGTCGTGGAAATTAAATCGACTCAACTCAAATGCTAGCAAGAGCAAAGAATAAATTTATTTTTGGACTGTGCAGAGTCGACCCAATACATTGGCAAGACACCTCATGTAAGGGGCGCCTGACGGCTTTCACATATTCCCTTTATACTGTACTTCACTTCTCCTTATCAACATGTCAAGGCCAGGAGCCTGGAACATTGGAGTTCCTTTCCATATATGGAGTTGTCTTTCTCATTCCTTGACTGTTGATATGATAGTTTACTGTCCTTGTAATTCCCTACTGTCAGTTTAACTTTTACATTTTTTCTGTCTGTCTGCAATGCTTTGCAAAGTCAGGCCCTTACTTCTTTGTTTCAACCATGCTTTTATAGATTTCACAATAAATGTTAATTTTCCATTACACATCCTAGTAAATCTCCTTTGCATCCTCCGCAGTGCTATCACATCCCTCCTATAATTCTAAACTTCACACACTGTGACCCAACCAACGTTTCTATAGCCCCACCTTAACCTCTCTGCTCTATGCCTTGGCTAATAAAGTAACTATTCCAAATGCCATCTTATCATCTCTGTCCACCTGTCCTAGTCCCTTAAGTACATGTACACCAAGATCCTTCGTGTTTCCTGGCATCCTCCCTTCATCGTATCCTCCCTTCCTTTGTTTGACCTGCACAATTGCATCACCTCACTCTTATAGGCACAAGTGAGGACGGCAGATGCTGGAAGCCAGAGTTTAGCATCAATGTGGACTTCACCAATTTTCTCATTTCCCCTCCCCCACCTTACCCCAGTTCCAACCTTCCAGCTCAGCACTGTCCTCATGACCTGTCCTACCTGCCAATCTCCCTTCCCACCTATCCACTCCACCCTCCCCTCTGACCTATCATCTCCATCCCCACCCCCATTCACCTATTTTACTCTTTGTTACCTTCTCCCCAGGCCCACCCACCCAGGGCCCTCCCCCCCGCCCATTTATCTCTCCAACCTGGAGCCTCCCTGCCTCTTTTCTTGATGAAGGGCTTTTGCCCGAAATGTCAATTTTCCTGCTCCTCAGATGCTGCCTGACCTGTGCTTTTCCAACATCACTCTGATCTCACCTCACTTTTATTCAAATTGAATTTGGTTTGATGTTTCAAAAAACTTGAGCCCCATTGATTCAGGTCACCACTGTATGCTCACAATGCAAACCTACCATCATTGTTGAATTGAAAATAGTATGAAAATTAATCTATGAAATCTTGAAAAAGTATATAACAAAAAGCACCATGACTTGATATATCTTAGAGCAGTACTTCAGTTTTTTAACCAAATTTAAGTTAGTAACATTTTCAAGATTTTAAATTAATTATATTGAAGGAAAATATGTGAATTTCAATGAATTATTTAATTATTGTTTTATATAAGTAATGTAATAGTGTTTTGCAATACAGGCATTCAAACAGACACTTTAAGATATAGCAATTAAATGTGTCATACAATTGGAATCCACAAGAGGTCAGTCTCTGTGTGGCAGAAGGCAAATGTTTAAATCCCATTCAATCCCAATCATTGTGAAAAATCTTTAATTTTTGAAACATGCTTGCACTCTGTTCTGAGAACACTGACAATGCTCAAATATGAATTAGAATTAGAATTAGCTTTATTGTCACATGTACTGTGAAAAGTTTATAAGTTGCCACTTACAGCGCTCGCTTAGATACAAAGGTACTTAGATAAAACTTGTTCAGTTACAAGACTAGTCACAGTATAACAATGTGACCAACATGGCACCATCTTAGGTACAGAAAACCTAGGTACAATCCTTAGTTACAGAATAGACAAATTAAAAAAACAAAAAGTTACATTACAGCTATACACAGTAGCCATGGATCAGAAAAGCAAGAAGCAAAATTAAAAAGGTAAACATCATAGTCTTGCTTGAAGGGCTCTCTACAGCAGACCAGAAACAGGGGCCTCCATGGGGTCTGACCACTGGCTGCCATCATGATCTGCACCATGCTGCTGCCTCCTCTCCACACCAGGTCTCTGCAGCCTCTCTGCACTGGGCTGCTGCTGCTATGCTCTACACCAGACAGTTCCATTACAACCACGTTCTATGGTATACTGCATGCAGATTAACGTATACAAAACCATTAAGTGCATCAGTTGTATGGGTACTCTTCCTGAATTACATGTTGTGCCCTCCCCACAAACAGAACATATCCAGTGGGGGCACACAATATTTTAGTTTATTATTTCATTTTTCAAATTCATGTGTGGAATGTGGGCATCATTGACTGGGTCAGCATTTATAGCCCATCCCTGGTAACCCTTGAGAAGGTGAGCTGCCTTCATGAACCTTTGTCATCTGTTTTATGTAAGCACATCCACAATGCCTTTAGGGAGCGAACTTTAAGATTTTGACTTCGTGACACTGAAAGAAAGGCAATATATTTTCAAATCAGGATGGTGAGACGCTTGAACGGAACTTGCAGATGTGGTGTTCCCTTGTATCTGGTGACCCGTAACCTACCGCATGTTGTACCTTAACGTCCTTAGGGAGGGAACTCCAGGATTTTGCATCAACAACAGTGAAAGAATGGTGATATATGTCCAAGTCAGGATGGTGAGCGGCTTGGAGGGGAACTTGCAAGTGAAGGTGTTCCCAGGTTTTGCTGCCCTGTCTTTCTGGATAGAAGTGACATTTTAAAGATGTTTGGTGAATTTCTGAAATGTGTCTTGTAGGTAGTATACTTTGCTGCTAATGAACATCAATGTTGGAAGAGAATACTTGTGAATGTGGTTCCAATCAAGCAGGCTGTTTTGTCCTGATGGTGTCAAGCTTCTTGAGTGTTATTGGAGCTGCAATCATCCAGGCAAGTGGGGAATATTCCATCACACTCCTCAATCATACCTTGTAGATGGTGGACCGGCTTTGGGGAGGTAGGAGGTGAGTTATGTGCTGCAGTATTCCTAGCCTTTGACCTACTCTTTTATCAACTGTATTTATACAGTGAGTCCATTTGAGTGTTTGGTCAATGGTAACCCCAGGATGTTCGTGTGGAGGATTCAGTGATGCTAATACCATTGAATGTCAAGGGGTGCTAGTTCGATTGTCTCTTATTAGAGATGGTCATTGCCTGGTATTTGCCAGGATATTCATCATTTATACTTCAGGAGAAGAGAGTGTGGATTAGTTGACAAGTGGATTCTGATTGGGAGGGCAATTGTCATTGAAAATTTACCCATTAATGATGACTAGCCTTTAACAGCAAGGCTTTGTTGAAATTATAAACCAGGCAGGTTGCCTCCGATTGGTTGATGGCATTTCCCTGAGAAATGAGCAAACAAATGGCTGTCATCTATTTTGTGATGGACTTACTCACTGCACTAGGATTAAGTCTTGATTCTGTCCCTGATTATCTAAATAAACGTGACTAAGTAAAAGTCAACAAAATTAAACTATTATGTTTTGTCTAAAACTTGTCTTACATTGAGAAGAATCTTTTTTCTATCTGATAACCACATGCTCACATACACTGTATTTATTTCCCAGTAGGTGATCAGGAGTGAGAATCCTGGCTAATTTATCACTTTAGTACATAAAAGAACATAAAAACTATGAACAGCATTAGGCTATGTGGCTTAATGAGCCTTCTGTACCCTGTAAAAAAAATATGGCCAATTAGATTGTGGCCTCAGAACCACTTTCCTCTCTGCAACCTCATGTGGCCCTTGACTTCCTTGTTGATAAAAGAAAATTTTTCTAATTGTCCTTTAGTATAGTCAATTTTACACTCCCACTATCTCTGAGATAAATGATTCATAACATAACTAACTGTCCATGAGAAGAAATTCCACCTCATTGGATAAAGCTATACAGTCCCTTGAGCCTGGTGTGCCATTTTGGATCATGGCTGATCAACTACCTCAATCCAAACTGTCGTCATCCAAACGGACCCCACCACCAAGGATATATTTCCCTCCCCTCCCCTATCAGCATTCCGTAAAGACCACTCCCTCCGTGACTCCCTCGTCAGATCCACACCCCCCACCAACCCAACCTCCACTCCCGGCACCTTCCCCTGCAACCGCAGGAGGTGCAAGACTTGCGCCCACACCTCCCCTCTCACCTCCCTCCAAGGCCCCAAAGGAAACTTCCATATCTGCCACAGATTCACCTGCACCTCCACACATATCATCTATTGCATCCTCTGTACCCGATGTGGCCTCCTCTATATTGGGGAGACAGGCCGCCTACTTGCGGAGCGTTTCAGAGAACACCTCTGGGACACCCGGACCAACCAACCCAACCACCCTGTAGCTCAACATTTCAATTCCCCCTCCCACTCCACCAAGGATATGCAGGTCTTTGGACTCCTCCATCGTCAGACCACAGCGAAACCCCACGCCGCAACTACCTCAATGCCAAGTTCACTACCCCATAGCCCTTGATGTCGTTAGTAATTAGAAACTTAGCAACCTCTATCTTGAACTTACTTAATGGCAGAACTTCCACTTTTTTCCACACAAAGTTTCACTGTTTTCTGAGTGAAGAAGTTCCTCCATATCTAGTTGTAACTGGCTACCTTTTATTCTGAGACTGCATCTGCTGGTTCTCAATCCCACAGATAAGGGAAACATCCTTTATGCAAAGTTAAAAATCACACAACACCAGGTTATAGTCCAACAGATTTAATTGGAAGTACTAGCTTTCGGAGCACTGCTCCTTCATCAGGTGGTTGTCTTTATGCACTATTCTGTCTATCCCTTTCAAATTTTCTAAATTTTTATGAGATTGATTCACATTGTTTTAAACTCCAGAGAATACAGGCTCTTACTGTCTCCTCAAAGAGGCTGTCCCACCAACCGGGAGTTAGTCTGGTGAACTTCTACAGCACTCTCCCATAACAAGTATATCTGTTGTTAGGCAAAGGGCTAAGAACTGCACTCATTACATCAGGTGAAGTTTAACTACCATCCTATATTTCTACCTTCTAAATGGTTGACACCTTATTATGGAGTCATGCTCCATTATACTAGACTCCTCCACAAGGAGAAATATCCTCTCAGCATTTACCCAAAGAAGCCCAGTCAGAATCTTACATATTTTCCTCATCTGTCACTCTGACATCGTCCTAAAACTAAAACTTGAGCAATGTGATACAGTCATAAATTTTAAAAATAACCATGAAACCTGTTGCGATCCTCATAGAAACTGATAACTTTTAAATAGATATTCAAATTTCAATAACCCAAATTACGGGAAATGAACAATAATATTTTAGATTTTAGGACTTTTCCTACACCAAATAAAATAAAAACACATTACTAAATATTTCCCAGTAACCAATAAATTACAGAAAAGATAACCCATTTAATGTTTTAGTGTGAGTGATAGCCCCATATTGAATACAAATGCATTACAACATGCTCTCCATAGGATTATAGTCCTTGAGGAAAAGAGACCATATTCACTCCAGCATCCACTGGGTTCACGTCTCCCCATTTCTCCAATTTGTAATATAAAGTGATCATCCTGTTTGGAATTTTCAGACCATTTTTAAAACAACTGCCAGCAGTAACATCCACTCCAGCAAATTCTCTTCCCACCCTTGCAAGTATTCCAAAAGATCAGAGACCATGATAAAAATGTAATTGGACTAATAGTGGGCAATGATTATGAATGGAATTGAATTAGGTTACAGTGACATAGCAAAGAATCCGTGAACGACAATGGATATATCATAATCAATCCTTTGAAGAAAAGGCCCTGTTATCTTCATTAAATCAGGCCATATTTGGCCAATAGTTGATGCTAAGCTATCATCGGATGTGGTTTAGTAAGCCTTTCAGTTGTATCTAACCATTACAAACTACAATGGTTTAAGTAGTTGGCCTATTACCACCTGTTAAGATATTTGCCCAGAGACATAGTTAGCAGGACTACAGAAGTTATTCTCGGCATAGATTTTGGAAATTGTGGTGAATCAGTGTGGGGAAAATTCAACAGGGGAAGAAATTAATATAAGAAATGAGAAACAGACAATGACAGGTCAGGACGGAAAATGCAGATCTCAGAGCAAATCAGCAGATAAGATTAGCAGCTACAAAAATAATAAGAGGACAAAGCATAAGGCTCTGTATTTGAATTTGCATTCAAAGCAGAACAGACAAACTAGTAGTACAAATTAGATAAATAAGTATGATCTAATGGCCATTACAGAGAAATTGCTGCAGAATGACTTAGATTGGGACAAAACTATTAGATTGGTACAAAACCCATGCCCTCCACCTGCTCCATGATTTTCGCTTCCCCGGTCCCCAACGCCTTATTTTCACCATGGACATCCAGTCCCTGTACACCTCCATCCCCCATCACGAAGGACTCAAAGCCCTCCGCTTCTTCCTTTCCCACCGTACCGACCAGTACCCTTCCACTGACACCCTCCTTCGACTGACTGAACTGGTCCTCACCCTGAACAACTTCTCTTTCCAATCCTCCCACTTCCTCCAAATGAAAGGAGTAGCCATGGGCACCCGCATGGGCCCCAGCTATGCCTGCCTCTTCGTAGGATATGTGGAACAGTCCATCTTCCGCAACTACACTGGCCCCACCTCCCACCTTTTCCTCCGCTACATCGATGACTGTATCGGCGCCGCCTCGTGCTCCCACGAGGAGGTTGAACAGTTCATCCACTTCACCAACACCTTTCACCCCGACCTCAAATTCACCTGGACAGTCTCAGATTCCTCCCTCCCCTTCCTCGACCTTTCTATTTCTATCTCAGGCGACCGAATCAACACGGACATCTACTACAAACCGACCGATTCCCACAGCTACCTGGACTACACCTCCTCCCACCTTGCCCCCTGTAAAAACGCCATCCCATTCTCCCAATTCCTTCGTCTCCGCCGCATCTGCTCCCAGGAGGACCAGTTCCAAAAACGTACAACCCAGATGGCCTCCTTCTTCAAGGACCGCAATTTCCCCCCTGACGTGGTCGTCGATGCCCTCCACCGCATCTCTTCCACTTCCCGCTCCTCCGCCCTTGAGCCCCGCCCCTCCAACCGCCACCAGGACAGAACCCCACTGGTCCTCACCTACCACCCCACCAATCTCCATGTACAGCGCATCATCCGCTGTCATTTCCGCAACCTCCAAACGGACCCCACCACCAAGGATATATTTCCCTCCCCTCCCCTATCAGCGTTCCGTAAAGACCACTCCCTCCGTGACTCCCTCGTCAGATCCACACCCCCCACCAACCCAACCTCCACTCCCGGCACCTTCCCCTGCAACCACAGGAAGTGCAAGACTTGCGCCCACACCTCCCCCCTCACCTCCCTCCAAGGCCCCAAAGAAAACTTCCATATCCGCCACAGATTCACCTGCACCTCCACACACATCATCTATTGCATCCTCTGCACCCGATGTGGCCTCCTCTATATTGGGGAGACAGGCCGCCTACTTGCGGAGCGTTTCAGAGAACACCTCTGGGACACCCGGACCAACCAACCCAACCACCCTGTGGCTCAACACTTCAACTCCCCCTCCCACTCCACCAAGGATATGCAGGTCTTTGGACTCATCCATTGCCAGACCACAACAACACGTCGGTTGGAGGAAGAGCGCCTCATCTTTCGCCTAGGAACCCTCCAACCACAAGGGTTGAACTCAGATTTCACCAGTTTCCTCATTTTCCCTCCCCCCACCTTGTCTCAGTCAAATCCATCGAATTCAGCACCGCCTTCCTAACCTGCAATCTTCTTCCTGACCTCTCCGCCCCCACCCCAGTCTGACCTATCACCCTCACCTTGACCTCTTTCCACCTATCACATTTCCGACGCCCCTCCCCCAAGTCCCTCCTCCCTACCTTTTATCTTAGCCTGCTGGACAAACCTTCCTCATTCCTGAAGAAGGGCTTATGCCCGAAACGTCGATTCTCCTGTTCCCTGGATGCTGCCTGACCTGCTGCGCTTTTCCAGCAACACATTTTCAGCACAAAACTATTAGTGACATTTAGGAAAACGTGAAGCAAGGAAGGGGTGGAGGAGTGATTCTGTTAATTAGTAATTGCATTGATACAATAGAAAACGATTACCTAAATTCAAGAAGCCTCAATATAGAAGCAAAAACAGAAATTGCTGCAAAATCTCAGCAGGTCTGGCAACATCTGTGGAGAGAAAGCAAAGTTAACATTACGGGTCCAGTAACCCTTTTTTGTTTTGTTTATAATGTAGAAGTAGTCTGGGTAGAGATGAGGAATGATAAAGGCAAAGAGTTCACTTATAAGTGTTGTTTATAGGTCCCCCGTAATGGTAACCATAGGGTAGGACAGGACATCAAGGCAGAAACTGTGGCAGTGTGGCAGAAGCAATTAGCGTCAAGATTTTTAAACTATATGTAGACTGGAAAAATCCAATGGGAAGATGTATTCTAGGTAAGGGATTTATTGAATGTTTTTGGAACAATTTCTTAGACCAGCATATTATGGCACCAATCAGACAGCAGACTATATTAGACTTTGTTTAAAACAATGAAATGGGATTAATTACTGACCTTGCACTGAATGAACACTGGGGATCATGACCATAATATGATTGAATTTTACACAGTTTAAGAAAAATAAGTATATGTTCAAGATTACTGTTTTGATTTTAAACATGAGCAATTATGAGGGAATGAAAGTAGAATTAGTGAACTGGAAAGTTAAATTAGAGCATAGGACAATAGAGATTCAGTATCAAACTTTTAAGTGAATATTCCAACTTTCCAGGACATTTGAACAGTACACTCCAGCAAATAAGTAAAATTCTAAGATACAAACCCACCATACATGGTTAATTGAAAAAGTCAAAGATAATATCCAGCTCAAAGAGAATATGTATTATTGTACAAAGATAAATGGCAGGTCAAAAATTGGACAGAATCTAAAAAAGACAAAGCATTACTAAAAGATTAACAAGTAGGGAAAGATTAGGGTATGAGAGAAAGTTGGCCAAAATTATAAAAACAGGAAAAATTTCTTCAAATGTTTAGAAAAGAAAATAATTAACAAAATGTTGATCCTATAGAAAATGAGTCTGGGAGAATTAGTAATGAAAAATAAAGAGATGGTAGATGATTTAGAGTCATAGAGATGTACAGCATGGAAACTGATCCTTCGGTCCAACTCATCTATGCTAACCAGATATCCTAAACTAATTTAGTCACATTTGCGAGCATTTGGCCCATATCCCTCAAATCTCTTCCTATTCACTTACCTGTCCAGATGCCTTTTAAATATTGTAATTGTCCCCACCTCCATTGGCTCCCCTGGCAGTTTACTCCATACATGCACTACCTTCTGCATGAAAATGTTGCCCCTTAGGTCCCTTTTAAATATTTCTCCTCTTACCTTCAACCTATGACTTTTAGTTTTGGACTCCCCTATCTTGGGAAAAAGACCTTCGCTATTCACCCTATCCATGCCCCTCATGATTTTATAAACCTCTATGAGTCACCCCTCAGTCTTCGACGCTCAGGGAAAACAGCCCCAGCCTATTCAGTCTCTTCCTATAGCTCAAACTTTCCAACCCTGACAAGAACCTTGTAAATCATTTCTGAACCTTTTCAA
Organism: Chiloscyllium plagiosum; assembly: GCF_037043375.1. NCBI lineage: Eukaryota > Metazoa > Chordata > Chondrichthyes > Orectolobiformes > Hemiscylliidae > Chiloscyllium > Chiloscyllium plagiosum. Next base: position 65,647,849 of record NW_028270141.1, read on the forward strand.
ATTTCACAACATCCTTCCTATAGCAGGGAGACCAGAACTGAATACAGTACTCCAAAAAGGCTAAACCAATATCTTGTATAGCATGATATGCCAACTCCTATATTCAATGCACTGATCAATAAAGGCAAGCCTGCCAAGCACATTCTTTACTCCCTGTCTACCTGAGACTCCATTTTCAAGGAATTGATACTTTGCTTCAGTTTTCACAAGAGATGATAAAAGTAGCTTACCAGAAATAACTGTAAATTAATAATTGGGAGGGAGGAACTCAAGAAAATTACAATTACCAGGGAAAGGTAAGTAAATTGTTAGACATGTGAGTTGACAAGACCCAGGTCCTAATGGATTCACCCTTAAAATAGGTAGCAAGTGAAATTGCTAATAGAATATTTTTAATTTTCCAAAACTCAATAGATTCAGAAGGTTTCTTATGATGGGAAAATAGGAGGAAGGCAGAAGGCAGGAAGCAACAGGCAGTTAGCTTAACATCTGTTATAGAGAATGTTAGAAGTTATTATTAAACATATCATAAAAGGGCACTTGGATAAGTTCAAAGTGATTAGGCATAGCTAAAACAGTTTTGTCAAAGGGAAATCATGTTTAACTAATTTATTGTAGTTCTTTGAAGAAATAATTTGTGTTGTAGATAAAAGGGAACTAGTGAATGGATTGTACTTTGATTTCCAAAAAATACCATATATAGGTTTCTGTGGAAAATGAAAGCTCACGGTGTAGGGAGTAACAGAATGGCATAGATAGAAGATTAACTGGCTAACTGGAAGCAGAGAGTAGGAATAAATAGGACTTTTACAAGCTGACAGGATTTCATGAGTGGTGTGCCAGGAGGATCTCTGCTGGGCCCTCAACTCCTAGAGTTTATATAAATGATTTGGATGAAAGGAATGAAGGTAAATTTGCTGATGACACAAAGCTATGTAGAAAAGTTAGGTCTGAAGATGACATAAGACAAAGGAATATATGTAGGTTAAGTAAGTGGACAAATGGAGTACATGTGGGAAAGTATGAAATTATCCATTTTGGCAGAATGAATGGGAAAAAAAGCATGATATCTAAATGGTTTGATTGCAGACATTGCAGAGCTCTGAGATGCAGAGAGATGTGGGTTTCCTAGTGCAAGCATTACAGAGGTTCATATATAGGCACTGCAAGTAATCAGGAAAGCTAACAGAATGTTATGTTTAATGGCAAGTGTGATTGAATGCAGGAGTAGGGAGGTTATACTTCAATTACACAGTGCATTCCTGAGAATATACCTGGAATACTGTGCACAGTACTCATCGCTGTAGTTACAAAAGACATAAATGTGTTAGAAGAAGTTCAGAGAAGGTTTACTAGACTAATGCCTTGAATGGGCGAATTGCCTTATGAAAAAAGGGTAAGACAAATTAGGCCTGTGTCCTCTGATGTTGAGAAGAGTCAGAGGTAACTTAATTGAAAATATAAGATCTTGAGGTGATGACTAGGTGGATGTGGAATGGGATATTTGCTCTTGTGGTAGAATCCAGAAGTAGGAATCATCGTTTTAAAAATGGGGGCACCTATGTGATATAGTAATGAGGAAACATTTTGTTCTGTTAGGAAATCATTGAATTTCTACATTATGGAAGCAAGCCGTTTGACTCATCAATTCCATACTCCCCTTCTGAAGAGTATCCCACCCAGACCCACCCTATCCCTGCAACCCTGCATTTCCCATTTACTTAGTGTGTGCACTGAGGCAATTTAGAATGGCCAGTCCACCTAACCTGCACATCTTTGAACTGTGGGAGGAAACCAGAGCACCCAGAAGAAACCCACGCAGATAGGTAACTGAGGCTGGAATCAAACCCAGGTGCCTGTGAGACAGCAGTGCTAAACACTGAGCCATTGTGCTGCCCGGGAGAGTTGAGAGTCTTTGGAATTCCTTTCCTCAAAAGATAATAGATACAGAATTTTAAAAGATTTTTAAGGCAGAGATAAATAGGTTCTTTATTCCTTGGGGGAATATAGATGATGCAGGACTGTAAGATCAGCAGGTTTGCAGATGACACGAAGATTGGTGGAGTAGCAGAAAGCGTAAGGGACTGTCAGAGAATACAGGAGGATATAGATAGACTGGAGATTTGGGCAGAAAAGTGGCAGATGGTTTTCAATCCAGACAAATGTGAGGTGATGCATTTAGGCAAGATTAATTCTAGAGCGAATTATACAATGAACGGAAGAGCCTTGGGAAAATTTGATGGGCAGAGAGTTCTGGGAGTGCAGGTCCATTGTACCGTGAAGGTTGCTGCACAGGTGGATAGAGTGGTCAAGAAGGCATATGGTATGCTTGCCTTCATTGGACCGTGTATTGAGTACAAGAGCTGGCAAGTCATGTTAAAATTGTACAAGACATTGTTTCGGCCGCATTTAGAATACTGTGTACAGTCCTGATCACAACATTACCAAAAGAATGTTGACACTTTGGAGAGGGTGCAGAGTAGGTTTACGAGGATGTTGCCTGGTATGGAAGGTGCTAGCTATGAAGAGAGGTTGTGTAGGTTAGGTTTATTTTCATTAGAAAAAAGGAGATTGAGGGGGGACCTGATTGAGGTTTACAAAATCATGAAGAGTATAGACAGGGTGGATAGAGACAAGCTTTTTCCCAGGGTGAGGGATTCACTAATGAGAGGTCACACTTTCAAGGTGAGAGGTCATACACCATGGGTGCTGGGGAATAAATAAGCACTACCGCAGTTAGGCGGTAGTGTGGGGGTTAAAACAAAAAAAAAGGAGCATTTGATCACACAGCATTAAAAAATCAAGGTGAGAGGTTAAAAGGTTAAGGGGGATACACGCGGCAAGTACTTCACGCAGAGGGTGGTGGGCGTTTGGAACGCGTTGCCAACAGAGGTGGTAGAGGCAGACATGGTAGATTCATTTAAGATGCATCTGGACAGATGCATGAGTGGGTGGGAGCAGAGGGATACAGATGCTTAGGAATTGGGCGACAGGTTTAGACAGTAGATTTGGATTGGCTCAGTCTTGGAGAGCCGAAAGTCCTGTTACTAGGCTGTAAATTTTCTTTGTTCTTTGTTTTTTGTAAGGTTTAGATTAAAATCAAATCAGATATGGTGTTATTGAATGGTGGAGGAGCCTTGAAGGCCAAGTGACCAACTCTTGTTCCTTGCTCGATTGGGTCACTGTTCATGCTATAGCGATTACTAGACTCTGCATATTTGTTCCAAGATAGTTACTGAATTAGAGATATCATCTGCCTCATTTGAAGGGGATGCATAAATGGACAACAGAGCTACCACTGAGTGTGAAATAAATGATCTGTAAGTAAACGAATAAGAAAAACTGATATCAGTATCACTGACGAGACTTCTCAATGAGCTCAGAATGTTGTGGTTGGCTTTCTCCTTACGGTGCTGCCATTGGATATTGCACTAGCAACAATTAAATGCCAGCAATATGGGTTCAAAAGTTCAATCAGATCTAACAATTTAAAACTGGGAAGGCATGAACCATTGTTAGCCAGCAGCGGCAGGAAATTTGAATTCATCCAAAATCTGTAACTTCTTGAGCTAGAATGTCTCCCACTGTACATTAAGTCAGGAGATTAACTTTGGTTCAATGAAGAGTTCAGGACAGCATGCCAGGACCAGCACCAGACACATCTAAAAATGAGGTGTCATCCTGATGAAGTTACAATACAGGACTACTTGCATGTAAAACAGTGGAAACAGCATGCAATAGACAGGAGTAGGTGACCCCACAACCAACGGATCAAATCTAAGCTCTGCATTTCTGCCACTACTAGTTGTGAATGACTGTGGGCAACTAAATAGTTAACATGAAATACTGGTTCCAGAAACATCCCCAATCTGTACAGTGGGGAAACCCAGCACATCAGTGCAAAAGACATTGCCAAAGTATTTCCATCTACCTTCAGCCAGAGTACTGGATAATTCATCTCAGATTCCTTCAGAGGTCCCCAGCATAATAGATGCCAGTCTACAGCCAGTTTGATTCATTCTATGTGACATCAAGAAACAATTGGAGGCATAGGATATTGCAACAGTGACAGACCATGACAACATCCTGACAATAGTATTCAAGACTTGTTCTTCAGGACTAGCTGCACTCCTAACTGAACTGTTCTACTACAACTACAACACTGGTGTCTACCTGACAGTGTGGAAAATTGCCCAGGTATGTGCAATACAAATCCAACCCAGCCAATCACAACTCCATTAGACTACTCTTAATCATCAGGAAAAATGATGGAACGTGTCATCGACAGTTCTTTCAAGAGGCACCTCAAATGAATAACCTGCTCACTGATGCTCACTTTGTGTTTCTCCAAAGCCACTGAGCTCTGGGTTTCCCTACAGCCTTGGTCCAAAAATGAACATAAGAACTCAACTCCAGAGATGAAGTAAGAATGACTGCTCTTGATTTCAATGCTGCATTTGAGTGCAGCGTCAAGAATTCACGAGTCAATGGGAATCAGGGGATAAGCTCTCTGCTGGTTAAAGTCATACCTAAGCACTAAGGAAGATGGTTGTAGTTGTTGGAGGTCAGTCATCTTAGCTTCAGGACATTACTGCAGGAGTTTCTCAGGGTAGTGTCCTAGGCCTAGCCATCTTTAAGTGCTTATTAATGACTGTCTCTGTACCATAAAGGCAGAAGTGGGTGCATCTGTTGATGTTTGTACAAAACTTAGCACTATTCTTGACTCCTTAGGCACTGGAACAATTTGTGTTTACATGCGGCAAGACCTTGCAAACATCTAGGCTTGAATGACAAGCACATTTGTGCTACATAAATCCTAACAATGACTATCTTCAGCAAGAGACAACCATTGGTCTTTGATGTTTACTGACATTGGCATTGCTGAATCTTCCACTATCAATATTCTGGAGGTAACTATTGACTAGAAACTGAACTGGACCCGTGATAGGCTGGAAGTTCTGAGGTGAGTTCATTTATAATAAACACGCACATAGATTCAAAGAGTCATGGAGATGTACAGCATGGAAACAGACCCTTCAGTCAAACCCATCCATGCCGACTAGATATCCCAACCCAATCTAGCCCCACCTGCCAGCACCCGGCCCATATCCCTCCAAACCTTTCCTATTCATATACCCATCCAAATACCTTTTTGAATGTTGCAATTGTACCAGCCTCCACCACTTCCTCTGGCAGCTCATTCCATACACGTACCACCCTCTGCGTGAAAACGTTGTCCCTTAGGTCTCTTTTATATCTTTCCCCTCTCACCCTAAACCTATGCCCTCTAGTTCTGGACTCCCCGACCCCAGGGAAAAGACTTTGTCTATTTATCCTATCCATGCCCCTCATAATTTTGTAAACCTCTATAAGGTCACCCCTCAGCCTCCGATGCTTCAGGGAAAACAGCCCCAGCCTGTTCAACCTCTCCCTGTAGCTCAGATCCTCCAACCCTGGCAACATCCTTGTATATCTTAAAGTAAGGGAACACTTAGGAAGCAGCGATCATAATATGGTAGAGTTCAGTCTGCAGTTTGAAAGAGAGAAGGCAAAATCGGATGTAATGGTGTTACAGTTAAATAAAGGTAATTATGAGGGCATGAGAGAGGAACTGACGAAAATAGACTGGAAGCAGAGCCTAGCAGGGAAGACAGTAGAGCAAAAACGGCAGGAGTTTGTGGGTAAAATTGAGGACACTATACAGAGGTTCATCCCCAAGAGAGAAAGATTATCCGGGGAGGGATTAGACAGCCATGACTGACAAAGGAAGTCAGGAAATCTATCAAAGAAAAAGAGAGAGCCTATAAAGTGGCCAAGAGCACTGGGAAATCAGAAGATTGGGAAGACTACAAAAACAAACAGAGGATAACAAAGAGAGAAATAAGGAAGGAGAGGATCAAATATGAAGGTAGGCTAGCCAGTAATATTAGAAATGATAGTAAAAGTTTCTTTCAATACATAAGAAACAAACGACAGGCAAGAGTAGACATTGGGCCACTTCAAACTGATGCTGGAAGCCTAGTGATGGGAGATAAGGAAATAGCAGGAGAACTTAATAAGTACTTTGCGTCAGTCTTCACAGTGGAAGACATGAGTAATATCCCAACAATTAAAGGGAGTCAGGGGGCTGAGTTGAGTATGGTTGCCATTACAAAAGAGAAAGTGCTAGAAAAGTTAAAAGGTCTTAAAATTGATAAATCTCCTGGCCCTGATGGGTTACATCCTAGAGTTCTGAGGGAGGTGGCTGAGGAAATAGCAGAGGCGTTGGTTGAGATCTTTCAAAAGTCACTGGAGTCAGGGAAAGTCCCGGATGATCAGATGATTGGAAGATCGCTGTTGTAACCCCCTTGTTCAAGAAAGGATCAAGGCAAAAGATGGAAAATTATCGGCTAATTAGCCTAACCTCGGTTGTTGGTAAAATTCTAGAATCCATCATTAAGGATGAGGTTTCTAAATTCTTGGAAGAGTAGGGTCAGATTAGAACAAGTCAACATGGATTTAGTAAGGGGAGGTCGTGCCTGACAAACCTGTTGGAGTTCTTTGAAGAGGTGACATGTAGGTTAGACCGGGGAAACCCAGTGGATGTGGTCTACCTAGACTTCCAAAAGGCCTTTGATAAGGTGCCACACGGGAGGCTGCTGAGCAAGGTGAGGGCCCATGGTGTTCGAGGTGAGCTATTGAGGATTGGCTGTCTGACAGAAGGCAGAGAGTTGGGATAAAAGGTTCTTTTTCGGAATGGCAGCCGGTGACAAGCGGTGTCCTGCAGGGTTCAGTGTTGAAGCCGCAGCTGTTCACGTTATATATTAATGATCTGGATGAAGGGACTGGGGGCATTCTAGCGAAGTTTGCTGATGATGCAAAGTTAGGTGGACAGGCAGGTAGTACTGAGGAAGTGGGGAGGCTGCAGAGGGATCTAGACAGTTTGGAGGAGTGGTCCAGGAAATGGCTGATGGAATTCAATGTGAGCAAATGCGATATCTTGCACTTTGGAAAAAAGAATAGAAGCATGGATTACTTTCTAAACGGTGAGAAAATTCGTAAAGCCAAAGTACAGAGGGATCTGGGAGTGCTAGTTGAGGATTCTCTAAAGGTAAACATGCAGGTTGAGTCCGTTATTAAGAAAGCGAATGCAATGTTGTCAATTATCTCAAGAGGGTTGGAATATAAAAGACTGTTGTGCTACTGAGACTTTATAAAGCTCTGGCTAGGCCCCATTTGGAGTACTGTGTCCAGTTTTGGTCTCCACACCTCAAGAAGGACATACTGGCACTGAGCGTGTCCAGCAGAGATTCACACGGATGATCCCTGGAATGGTAGGTCTAACATATGAGGAACGGCTGAGGATCCTGGGATTGTATTCATTGGAGTTTAGAAGATTAAGGGGAGATCTAATAGAAACTTACAAGATAATACATGGCTTGGAGAGGGTGAATGCTAGGAAATTGTTTCCATTAGGCGAGGAGACTAGGACCCGTGGACACAGCCTTAGAATTAGAGGGGGTAAATTCAGAACAGAAATGTGGAGACATTTCTTCAACCAGAGAGTGGTGGGCCTGTGGAATTCATTGCCACAGAGTGCAGTGGAGGCTGGGACGTTAAATATCTTCAAGGCAGAAATTGATAAATTCTTGATGTCACAAGGAATTAAGGGCTACGGGGAGAATGCGGGTAAGTGGATTTGAAATGCCCATCAGCCATGATTGAATGGTGGAGTGGACTCGATGGGCCGAATGGCCTTACTTCTGCTCCTATGTCTTATGGTCTTATATCTTTTCTGAACCCTTTCAAGTTTCACAACATCTTTCTGATAGGAAGGAGACCAGAATTGCATGCAATATTCCAACAGTGGCCTAACCAGTGTTCTGTACAGCCGCAACATGACCTCCCAACTCCTGTACTCAATGATCTGACCAATAAATGAAAGCATACGAAAAGCCTTCTTCACTATCCTATCTACCAGCGACTCCATTTTCAAGAAGCTATGAACCTGCACTTCAAGGTCTCTTTGTTCAGCAACACTCCCTAGGACCTTACCATTAAGTGTATAAGTCCTTCTAAGATTTGCTTTCCCAAAATGCAGCACCTCACATTTATCTGAATTAAACTCCATCTGCCACTTCTCAGCCCATTGGCCCATCTGATCAAGATCCTGTTGTAATCTGAGGTAACCCTCTTCGCTGTCCACTACACCTCCAATTTTGGTCTCATCTGCAAACTTACTAACTGTACCTCTTATGCTCGCATCCAAATCATTTATGTAAATGACAAAAAGTAGAGGGCCCAGCAGCAATCCTTGTGGCACTCCATTGGTCACAGGCCTCCAGTCTGAAAAACAACCCTCCACCACCACCCTCTGTCTTCTACCTTTGAGCCAGTTCTGTATCCAAATGGCTAGTTCTCCCTGTATTCCATGAGATCTAACCTTGCTAATCAGTTTCCCATGGGGAACCTTGTCGAACGGCATACTGAAGTCCATATAGATCACATCTACCGCTCTGCCCTCGTCAATCTTCTTTGTTACTTCCTCAAAAAATTCAATCAAGTTTGTGAGACATGATTTCCCACGCACAAAGCCATGTTGACTATCCCGAATCAGTCCTTGCCTTTCCAAATACAAGTACATCCTATCTCTCAGGATTCCCTCCAACAACTTGCCCACCACCGAGGTCAGGCTCACCGGTCTATAGTTCCCTGGCTTGTCTTTACTGCCCTTCTTAAACAGTGGAATCACGTTTGCCAACCTCCAGTCTTCCGGCACCTCCCCTGTGACTGTCGATGATACAAATATCTCAGCAAGAGGCCCAGCAATCACTTCTCTAGCTTCTCACAGAGTTTTCAGGTATACCTGATCAGATACTGGGGATTTATCCACCTTTAACCGTTTCAAGACATCCAGCACTTCCTCCTCTGTAATCTGGACATTTTGCAAGATGTCACCATCTATTTCCCTACAGTCTATATCTTCCATATCCTTTTCCACAGTAAATACTGATGTAAAATATTCATTTAGTATCTCCCCCATTTTCTGCGGCTCCACACAAAGGCCGCCTTGCTGATCTTTGAGGGGCCCTATTCTCTCCCTAGTTACCCTTTTGTCCTTAATATATTTGTAAAAACCCTTTGGATTCTCCTTAATTCTATTTGCCAAAGCTATCTCATGTCCCCGTTTTGCCCTCCTGATTTCCCTCTGAAGTATACTCCTACTTTCTTTATACTCTTCTAAGGATTCACTCAATCTATCTTGTCTATCCTGACATATGTTTCCTCCTTTTTCTTAATCAAACCATCAATTTCTTTAGTCATCCAGCATTCCCTGTACCTACCAGCCTTCTCTTTCACTCTGATAGGAATATATTTTCTCTGGATTCTTGTTATCTCATTTCTGAAGGCTTCCCATTTTCCAGCCATCCCTTTACCTGCGAACATCTGCCCCCAATCAGCTTTTGAAAGTTCTTGCCTTATACCGTCAAAATTGGCCTTCCTCCAATTAGAACTTCACCTTTTAGATCTGGTCTATCCTTTTACATCACTATTTTAAATCTAATAGAATTATGGTCGCTGGCCCAAAAGTGCTCTCCCACTGACACCTCAGTCACCTGCCCTGCCTTATTTCGTAAGAGTAGGTCAAGTTTTGCACCCTCTCTAGTTGGTACATCCACATACTGAATCAGAAAATTGTCTTGTACACACTTAAGAAATCCCTCTCCATCTAAACCTTTAACACTATGGCAGTCCCAGTCGATGTTTGGAAAGTTAAAATCCCCTACCATAACTACCCTATTATTCTTACAGATAGCTGAGATCTCCTTACAAGTTTGTTTCTCAATTTCCCTCTGACTATTGGGGGGTCTATAATACAATCCCAATGAGGTGATCATCCCTTTCTTATTTCTCAGTTCCACCCAAATAACTTCCCTGGATGTATTTCCGGGAATATCCTCCCTCAGCACAGTTATAATGCTATCCCTTATGAAAAATGCCACTCTCCCTCCTCTCTTGCCTCAGTTTCTATCTTTCTGTAGCATTTATATCCTGGAACATTAAGCTGCCAGTCTTGCCCATCCCTGAGCCATGTTTCCGTAATTGCTATAATATCCCAGTTCCATGTTCCTAACCATGCCCTGAGTTCATCTGCCTTTCCTGTTAGGTCCCTTGTTGGAGTGGTGGGATTCCAACGTACACGGAGAAACCAAGGTGGACTGAATAAGTGATTGTCAGAGTGCTGGTTGCATGAGATGGATAGGCCCACAAGGTAAGCAACACCTTGATCTCTCTCTCTCTAAACTTAACACTCAGTCGGTCTCTTGTCCCTTAGGACTCTGTGGTGAAGGAATCTCTGAGGTAACTTACGCACTTGCACACTGACAGGTTTGCTTTCAGAATCATGAGTTACTGGGAATTCAGAGGTTAAAATCCTGTGGAAAAAGTGGGTTAAAGTCCCCTTGGTAAAAAGGGGTTAAAGTCCTTTAGTGGTGAGGTTTGAGACTCCGGAGCATAGTGTAAAAAATAAACTCCTGTGTCCGTCTCTATCACCCTGCCTTAGACTCGTTGTTAAGAGGGGAGATCCTCCACTCAAAGGTCAGGACCCCAAAGTGGGTATGGAAACTAAAAGACACTAAACTAGTATATAGAGATAAGTCGGAAATTCAGACCTTGAAACAAAAATGGGACAAATATTGGATAAGTCAGTCATCGGGACCCCTTTGTATCGATTATGCCGGGATGACCCCCAAAATGAAGAAAGGTTCAGGCGCCTGTCAGCTGCTTAAATAAAAAGTTGGGAAATGAAATTTGGCCATTGGGAGGAACTCAGGACATAGACAAATGTTTTAAGACAGAGGAGGCAATCTGGAAATGAGATACAGGGACTAAATGGAAAACTTTAATATCCACATGGAGAAAGACTGTAGAGGAAATTATGAACAATCTAAACAGACTAGCTGGGAGAATAATTCACGTCAAAGAGGGATTAGAATGTGTGATAATGAGGGAAACTCTAACTCTTGGCAGGTGCTGAAAAGTCAGTTTGAGGATTATGATATGAGTAAAGGAAACAGCAAAAATTGAGAAAGGAGAGGCAAAATAAGAAATTAGAGTTGAAATGCCAAGCTGAACTTTCAAGTGGGAATAAAATGCGGGTACCTCCTGACATGTCTGGTCTGCCAATACTGTTCCAAAACAATGACACCGATGAGGGTTGGCAAATTCGGTCTAGTGCCCTGTCATATCAACCCCAGGACCTTAATACCCCTGTCAGTGCATTAGCACCTCAGCCTCAGTCTGAGAACCAGCAACTGTTACCCCCACCTTACCCTCTGCTACTGCCGGATTTTCAGTCCTCGGGAAATGTTGATCATCCCCATCCCAATCAGAACCAGATCTCGGAATGTTTCACCAACACAGTTGCTTTCAGAACCTGATCAAACACCCAAAGAGAGCAAGGGACTAGCCCTTTTGAGAGGCATAGGGGACAGAACAATTTCTCCTATAACACCAACACAGACAGTAGTACTGAACATGACGAGCCTCACCATTACAACCCCGAGTACAAGGGATGGCCCAGAAAGATTGTAAAAGAACTGGTCGACCCTAGTCCTTCCCACCAAAGAAGAAAGGGGAAGGATTTCCGTAAACGCAGACTAAGACAGTTCCCTACTTAATACAGTCTGTAACATGAACCCTGGAGAGGCAGGCGAGGTCACTATGCAAGTTTACACTCCTTGGAAACCCCAAGAGATGTGTTTAATTATATCCCATGCCCCAAACTGAAAAACAAACCCCGACGATTTTATAGATTAATTCTAGGCATGATCCAAATGTATCAGGCCACACCTCAGGATCTTTACAGTTTCTGCTGTATGACATTGACCTCGAATGAGGGATCTAGATGGAAAACCCAGTTGGGAGGACATAATGACTGGGTGGCCTTTGCCGGTGCAGTTCCCCAGCCCAGAGACCAAATCCAGGTAATTGGGGGAGCCCTTCAAAGGGCTTTGCAACAAACGCTGGATAGAACTAAAGTATTAAAAACATCACTAAGACAAAAGTGAGGACTGCAGATGCTGGAAACCAGAGTCTAGATTAGAGTGGTGCTGGAAAAGCACAGCAGGTTAGGCAGCATCAAAGGAGCAGGAAAATCAACGTTTCGGGCAAAAGCCATTCATCAGAAACGAGACAATTGTGGATCTATTGCGCCCCCCAGTTGTGGGCTGTCAATTTGAGGTCAGAGGATTTTACACCTCCCCTGCAGGCCCCTGATCCCATGCAACCCTTTGCTATGATTTACTGGAGCTTCCACTGAACTGGCAGCAAGCTTTGTTCCCTTCCTAGTATTGATTGTCACTATTACCATTATAGGGCACATTCAAAGTAAGGAGAGATCAGCTCTCTTAGTGGACGTTCCTATCCATCTATGGCATCAACCAGGGTTGGTTTCTCCCCATATTACCTTGTCTGTGAATAACGGATATAAAGCAAAGGTCCTGGGATTCTTAGCACACTGTTTACAGCAACAGTCAGACCCCAGTGATGTTCCCCAATAGCTGACCGAGGGGAATTTAACTTATTATTCCAGCCCTTTCACTGTACCGGGCATATTTTCCACTATCAACCCTGACATGACCTCTTGGAAGGAGTCGTTCCAGACCTTTGGTCGGCCTCTAAGCATGAAGTAGGATACACTCCCATGGAGCCTATAAAGATCCAGATTATACCGGGGTGAAACTGCCTTCAATACACCCCTAAGACCAGACGCAATGCAAGGAATATCAACCTTGATAGATGCGTTCCTCAAACAAGGCATTCTAGTCCCCTGCCAATTGCCCTGCAACACCCCATTCTACCTGTCCCAAAGCCAGGGCACCCAGAATGGAGATTAGTACAGGATCTCGGGCAGATCAATATAATAGTCCAGCCTTTACACCCAGTCATGCTAAACCCTGCAACGATTCTTAGCAGCATTCCTGCTAGCACCTATATTTTCACCCTTCTTGATCTACAGCATGCTTTCTCCGCTGCCCCTCTAGCAGCAGGTTCCCAATATTTGTTTGCCTTTACCTTCAAAGGTCAGCAGTACACTTTGATGCGCCTCCCTCAAGGAATTTGTCCATTCACCAATTTTATTCTCCTAGGTATTGCACCAGCAGCTTTCGGAGCTCTGGCTCCTGGGCGGCTCCACCATTGTCCAATATGTTAATGGCTTGCTCCTAGCTAGCCCTTCGGAATCTGATAACATCAAAATACCAACTGTCTCCTGAAAGCCCTCCATTTTTGGGGCTAAGTAATACCAGCCAGCAAGTTTCAGCACACCCAGGACCGAGTCACATTCCTGGAAACTTTGCTCAGTGCTTCTGACCCACAGTTAACCCAGGAATTCCTGAAGAAGGGCTTATGCCCGAAATGTCGATTCTCCTGTTCCCTGGATGCTGCCTGACCTGCTGCGCTTTTCCAGCAACACATTTTCAGCTCTGATCTCCAGCATCTGCAGACCTCACTTTCTCCTCCAGGAATGTATCACACCCATTCTACCGACCCCTCTGGGCCTTCTTAGGCCTAGTTGATCAGATGGGCCAATGGGCTGAGAAGTGGCAAATGGAGTTTAATTTAGCTAATGTGAGGTGCTGCATTTTTGGAATGCAAATCTCAGAAGGACATATACACTTAATGGTAAGGTCCTAGAGAGTGTTGCTGAACAAAGAGACCTTGGGGTGCAGGTTCCTAGCTCCTTAAAAGTGGAGTCGCAGGTTGATAGGATAGTGAAGAAGGCATTTGGTATACTTTCCTTTATTGGTCAGAGTATTGAATACAGGAGTTGGGAGGTCATTTTGCGGCTGTAGAAGACATTGGTCAGGCCACTTTTGGAATATTGAGCGCAATTCAGGTCTCCTTCCTATCAGAAAGATGTTGTGAAACTTGAAAGGGTTCAGAAAAGATTTACAAGTACGTTGCCAGGTTTGGAGGGAGGGTTTGAGAGGTTGAATTGGGTAGAGCTGTTTTCGCTGGAGTGTCGGAGGCTGAGGTGTGTATAGAGGTTTATAAAACCATGAGGGGCATGGATAGAATAAATAAACAAAGTATTTTCCCTGGGTCGGGGTGGGGAGTGGGGAGTTCAGAACTAGAGGGCATAGGTTTAGGGTGAGAGGGGAAAGATATAAAAAGACCTAAGGGGCAACCTTTTCATGCAGAGGGTGGTACATGTATGGAATGAGCTGCCAGAGGCAGTGGTGGAGGCTGGTACAATTGCAACACTTCAGAGGCATCTGGATGGGCATATGAATAGGAAGGGTTTGGAGGGATATGGGCCGGGTGGGACTAGATTGGGTTGGGATATCTGGTCGGCATGGACAAGTTGGACTGAAGGGCCTGTTTCCGTGCTGTACATCTGTATGACTCTAGTTAACTACTGCAAACAGTGGTTCCCTAATGTAATATTACTCACCAAACAGTTAACCCCTTTGGCCTCAAGCAAGGTTCCAAACAACCTCACCCTAAATGAAGAACATTAGTCAGCTTTCACGGAATTAAAAACAGCCCTTGCTAGTGCCCCAGCACTCGGAAGACCATTATCCAACGGCCCTTCCTGTTGTATGCCAGTATCCTAGAGGACTGTGCAACTGCAGTTTTAACCCAAACCCACGGGGATCGCAAAAGACCAGTGGCTTATTACTCAACTCGCCTTGACCCTGTCGCCATGGGCCTCCCACCCTGCTCACACACTCGCCTGGCTATCTACTCCCTTGTAACTTCCACTTCCAATATTACTCTTCAAAAATGCCCGACTATCTTTTTGTCACATGCCATTATAGCCCTCTTGACTTCCCATCAGAACCAACACCTTACACAAGCTCGACTTAGCCATTACGAAGTAGCTCTTCTCAATAACTCCTTTCTGACCTTCTATTGCTTAACTTGAACCAAGCGATCTTCCAGAGTACCCCCTAGAGGAGCGTTCAGAATCCCCCCCCCCAATGATTTCCTTTTGCACAACCACTTCTTAACCTTCTCTTGACCAGACCTTGTAGATGCCCCATTACCCACACCAGATTTTACCCTCTTTGTGGATAGTAGTTCTTCGATACCACTCTTAGGAGTTACCCTTTCAGGATACGCAGTCGTGAACCATACAGACACCTTGGAATCAGCCTTCTTCGATCTCCCAGTATCTGCTCAGAAAGCAGAATTCTTTGCTGTAACACAGGCTTGTAACGTGACCACAAGAAAATCAGTAAATGTATATACGGATTCACGATACACTTTTGGTGTGGCCCATGACATCGGCCAGCTATGGTCACAACGTGGATTTCTGACCTTCTCGGGGACACCTATTCAGAACTCACTATATGCCCAAAGCCATCCTCCTCCCCAAGCAATTGGCCATAATCAAATGTGCTTCCCATGTAATGGACAATACGGGAATCAGCAATGGCAATGCCAGAGCTGATCGAGTGCCAGAGACGCGGGAACAGCTCGCAATTCTGTTGTGTCCTCTGGGAACCAGCAGGCACTAAATTGATCACCTGCCTCAAAAACAACAGGCACACCAGACATTGTCACTGCAAAGTTTGCAGGGGGACATCCCTGATCCAGAAGAACAAATATGGAAGATCCATGGGTGTTCGCACTTTGCGTCAAAAGGCCTCTGGATCACCCCAGCTGGCCAAGTTTATATACCTGATGTTTTATTACCAATGCTGATTGACTGACTGTCTTCATACTGACACCCACCTTGGCAAGGAGGGAATGAGTAATATCATATTGAGTACCTGGTGGCACGCTCGACTGGCCAAGACAGCCCAAAAGCGTGTCAGATCACATTTAACATGTCAGCAAAACAATGCCAGTCAAGGGTGCGGTGCAAAACAGGGAGAACACCCTTGCCAGGTGGTCCATTCAAATGTATCCAGCTTGATTTCATTGAACTGCCACTACATTGTTATAAGTATTGTCTTGTTATTATTGACATATTTAGTAGATGTATCGAAGCCTTTCCGACCACTAATAAGAAAGCCTCAACAGTGGTAAAATTACTCCTGACAGAGTGTGGTGTGCCTCGGCAGTTTAGTTCAGACAATGGCCCCCACTTTATAGGAAAAATCAACAAAGAGCTATGTGAGGTGCTGCATATCCAGCAGCAATTCCATTGTGCTTACCACCCTCAGGCGGCAGGAATAGTGACCAGAGTGAGCCCCCAGATTACAAAAAGGAAAACTCATGCTAATCAAAGACTGGGATCACCCCAAGCTTGGACACAGGTGGAAAGGACCATTCCTGCAGACACCAACAGCAGTCAAAGCCCAAGGCCGGAGTTGGCTCCACCTAACTGTAAACGAAGGGCCCCTCAGATGGCCTAAAGACTACATTCACATTCTATGGTATCATGTCAGCCTTCGCGGTATTAGGCCTAGTGGAAAATTTGTTTTATAAGGCTCATGTACTTTTGCATGGTAATTGAACTGTGTGTTACCCACTTGTCCAGTCAGTAGAAGCATTATTTGTAGCCATTCCTGGGTGGACCCCCCTCAGCCTATATACCATAGGTACTTCAGACACCCCCTGTGTAGGTCAGAGCGGGAAGTTTAGAAGGATGTCATCGGGATGGTGCATAGCTTCAGGTAAAACTCAGCCCCCTAGCTGCACAAGGACCCAGGTATGATCCCATGAGCTATTCACTTTTCTTCTCAGGACAGGGGTGGGGCTGTGCCTATGCTTTGTTTCCCACAAATACCTCTTGTGCCCACAAATAATGCGCCCGCAGGCATTGCCAGCTAAGCAATGGAATAGTTACCTGCACCTGTGACAAGGAAAGGTGCTTAAATGTTACTGCAGGATTTGTAGGCATTGCACGGAACCCATATCAGCTCAGCCGTTTGGTCATATCCTTGTTATGACCACCAACAGATCGGATCAGGAGAAAACTCCAATCAGGAGAGAAACTGGAGGCATAAACAGTTCGTGACTGCCAATAACCGAGTGGTGAAATGCTACTGGGCCAAAAGAGAATTTGTGTTCCTTCTCAACTGGACCTTTACTACAACCACCCCGACTCTCTGGTTTGCTGAAGGGACAGTAGGACTCCTCACTGTTTCATGCCCACAGAAGGCACCTACCCACCGCAGAATAGTAAACCGAGCTATCAGTCAGGAATTTTGTGCAGATTGGAAGGTCCCAGTGACTCTAGGCTTTTCCCTTGGCTACAGATTCCTGGGGACACTCTCCCTTAGAGGATCAGCAGGAACTATGACAGCAAAAAACTGAAATTACCTCATTTGTGGGTTAATCATCCAGGGAAACAGTACAATTAGGGGACTGGATGCAAATAATCGGGAATTGGCAGAGTTAAGGCTGTATGCACAACAGACCAGATATGTGGTAGACTATCTGTTGACCCAGTTGGGGGTGGGGGCGGGGGCGGGGGCGGAGTGTGTGTACAATAGTGGGGGACAAATGCATCACCCAGGTTACGGATGAATTATACAACATGCCATTTAGTCTATTCGGAACCTATTGAATAATTTTAGACAAGGCCCTAAGAACGGAGATGGCTGGCTAGGATGGCTACTGGGAGGATCCTGGGAATCCTATCTACTGCATGGGCTAGTGATTTTTGTTGTTATAATCATTTTATGTTCTGTGTCAATAACTTGCTTAAGTACTGGCTGTAAGGTTCTTATGAATAAATTGGTAGTGCTATTGTCATTCTCCATCCAGGTGGTTATAATGGAATGATAAAAGGAGGGAATATGATATTAAAGAGTTAATTGCTCTGCTGACCTACAAGAAATTGAATGCCCCAGGGGTAAGGTGGTGTGTGTTTGTCTTATAGGTGAAATGTGGGAGGTTTACATGGCCATTTCCTTGCCATTCAGCGATGATTTACATTTTCATCCAGAAATCAATAAGAACATTACAGTTGGAATTTAACTACTCTCCAATAGTTACAAAAAACAATTTGCAACATAATTGACCATTGAGGGATGATTTGCATTACATTGTTTCTGGAGGTGGGGTGGTCACTGCATTGTATCTTGAGTGGCATATGATTAAGAGGGAATGGCTGAGGGTTGTCTTGTGGGCAGTACTGACTGTGATGCTGAAAATTTTGAATAAAGGACAGACTGTTTCCTTTGTTTAGGGAGAGCTCTTTGTCACAACCCCGTAAGCTCTGCGAGGTGTGTGTAAAGATTCCTCCAGCAAGCCTGTACTGTACTGAGTTTAATAAATTGGTTGCTTGTTCACAGAAGTTCTTACATCAAGTGTGTAAGAACTTCAGGAGTAAAAGAACTTAACACAGTGGACAATGAGAATGCGAAGATCATCGCCAATGATGCAGCAATCTCTTCCCTCACTTCCTGTAGCAACCTTAGGTGTATCCCGTCTGGCCCAGGGGACTTAACTATCCTGATGTTTTTTCAAAATTTTCAGCACATACTCCTTCTTAACATCAACCCGCCTGTCCTCATAAAAGACAAGGTCCCTCTCAGTAATGAATACTGAAGCAAAGTATTCACTAAGAGCTTCCCTACTTTTTCCGAATCCAGGCACAATTTCCCTCCACAATCCTTAATCGGCCCTATCCTCACTCTGGCCGTCCTCTTGTTCCTCACATAAGTGTAGAATGACTTAAGATTTTTCTTAATCCTACTCACTAAAGCTTTTTCATGCCCCTTTCTAGCTCTCCTAAGTCCATTTTTCAATTCCTTCCTGGCTACCTTGTAATTCTCTAAAGCCTGGTCTAGTCCTTGCCTCTTCAACTTTAAGTAAGCTTTCTTCCTCTTGACTAGATGTTCTACACCCCTTGTCACCCAAGCTTTCTTCACCCTACCATCTCTTCCTTGCCTCAGTTGGACAAATATATCCAACACTATTAATAAGTGCTCCCTAAACAACCTCCACATTTCTGGCATGCATTTTCCTGAAAATATTTATTCCCAATTTAGGCACCCCAGTTCCTGCCTAATAGCATTGTAATTCCCCCTCCCTCAATTAAGTACTTTCCCATACCACCTGCTCCTATCCCTCCCCATGAGTATAGTAAAGGTCAGGACGTTTTGAACACTATCACCTAAATGCTCTCCCACCAAGAGATCTGACACCTGGTCTCATTCGTTGCTAAGCACCAAATCCAATTTGGTTCCCCTCTAGTCAGTCTATCCATATATTGAGACAGGAATCCTTCCTAGACACACCTGACAAAAACTGCTCCATCCAAACTATTTGAACTAAGGAGGTTCTAATCAATATTAGGGAAGTTAAAGTCACCCATGACAACAACCCTGTTACTCCTACACCTTTGTCATAGAGTCACAGAGATGTACGACACATAAACAGACCCTTCGGTCCAACTCGTCCATGGTGACCAGATAACCCAACCCAATCTAGTCCCACCTGTCAGCACCTGGCCCATATCCCTCCAAATCCTTCCTATTCATCTACCCATCCAGGTGCCTTTTAAATGTTGCAATTGTACTACCTCCACCACTTCCTCTGGCAACTCATTCCATACACATACCACCCTCTACGTGAAAAAGTTAACCCTTGAGTCTCTTTTATACTTTCCCCTCTCACCCTAAACCTCTAGTTCTGGACTCCCCTACCCCAGGAAAAGATTTTGTCTATTTATCCCATCCATGCCCCTCATGATTTTATAAACTTCTAGAAGGTCACCCCTCAGCCATAGCCTATTCAACCTCTCCATATAGCTCAAATCCTCCAACCCTGGCAACATCCTTGTAAATCTTTTCTGAACCATTTCAAGTTTCACAACATCTTTCTGATAGGCAGGAGACCAGAATTGCATGCAATATTCCAACAGTGGCCTAACCAATGTCCTGTACAGCCGCAACATGACCTCCCAACTCCTGTACTCAATATTCTCATCAAACGTCTTCTTCACTATTCTATCTACCTGTGACTCCACTTTCAAGAAGCTATGCACCTGTATTCCAAGGTATCTTTGTTCAGCAACAGTCTTGAGGACTTTACCATTAAGTGTATAAATCCTGCTAAAATTTGCTTTCCCAAAATGCAGCACCTCATATTTATCTAAATTAAATTCCATCTGCCACTTCTTAGCCCATTAGCCCAGCTGATCAATATCCCATTGTAATCTGAGGTGATCTTCTTCCACTACTCCTCCAATTTTGGTGACATCTGCAAACTTACTAACTATACCTGTTATGCTCACATCCAAATCCAAGGACCCAGCACTGATCCTTGTGGCACTCCATTGGTCACAGGCCTCCAATCTGAAAAACAACCCTCTACTCTATCCTCTGTCTTCTACCTTTGAGCCAGTCCTGTATTCAAATTGCTAGTTCTCCCTGTATTTCATGAGATCTAACCTTGCTAGCCAGTCTCCCATGGGGAACCTTGTCGAATGCCTTACTGAAGTCCATATAGATCACATCTACCACTCTGCCCTCATCAATCCTCTTTGTTATTTCCTCAAAAAACTCAATCAAGTTTGTGAGACATGATTTCCTACGCACAAAGCCATGTTGACTATCCCTAATCATTCCTTGCCTTCCAAACACATGTACATCCTGTTCCTCAGGATTCCCTCCAACAACTTGCCCACCACCAACGTCAGGCTCACTGATCTATGGCTACCTGGCTTGTCCTTATCCCCTTTCTTAAACAGCTTTCTTTGTGCTTGTGTTTATTATTGAAGACATCATAACCGAATATTTGGAAAGCCTTAACTGGATTTGACAAAATCAGCATGGACTTATGAAAGACAAATCATGGTTAACAAATCTAGTGGAATATCTTAAGGACTGAACTAGTAGAATAGATAAGGGAGAAACAGGCTTTTGACAAAGTCTGTTATGATGTGAAGTTAAAGTGCATGGAGCAGGCTAAGAAATTGCCATGGATTAAGAATTGCTTGATGGGCAAGAAGCAGAGAGTGGGAATAAATGAGGGTAGGCAGTGATTCGTGGGGAATCACAAGGATTGGTGCTTGGGTGTCAGCTATTCTGAAAATAGATGGCCTGGATATTAATGACCAAATGCAACATATTCATGTTTCCTGATGACACAAGGCTAGGTGGGATTGTGAGTTGTCAGGAGGATGCAAGGAGATTTGAAGCAATTAAGATGGCAAATGGTATATTGGCAATCACTGCAAGAGGATTTGCATTCAGAAGTTAGGATGTCTTATCATAGTTTTACAGAGCCTTCATGAGACCACATCTGGAGGATTGTGTTGCAGTTCAGTCTCCCCACCTAAAAAAGTGCAAACTTTCCATTCCATAGAGAGTGTAACAGAGGTTCATGAAGCTGACAGCATGGATGGTATCTATGACAAGAGATTGGCTCAACTGGGCCTGTATTCACTAGAGTTTAAGTTGATGACAGGGGATCTGATGGAAATATATAAAATTCTAACAGGGCTGTACAGACATGTTATAGGGAAGACATTTTCTCTGGTTGGAGATCTAAGGGATAGATCATTTAGAACTGAGATTAGGAAAAAAGATTCACTTGGAAGGTAATAAACCTGTGGAATGATCAACCACAGAAGGCTGTGGAGGCTAAGATCCTGAATATATTCAAGAGAAAGACAAACTTCTACATTTTAAAGACATCAAGGGGGATGGGGAGCAAGCAGAAAATTGGCATTGAGAGGCATGATCAGCTATGATGATTTTGAATGGTAAAACAAGCTTGAAGGGCCAACTCCTGCCCTTACTGTCTAAATTTCTATGTTTCAGAAAAACTTACCTAATTAACTTTCAAACCACTTCACAAAAGCAAATCAACACCCATGTGCCACTGGCTTGAAAACCAAGCTCAAAAAAAGTTTGTTTATATATTATATATATATATATATATAAATTACGGCTTTTGTCACGCAGTAAAGAAACAGAAGCCTAAACAATAGAGTGCATACAACTGAGAATTACCTTGAGAAAGCTACCTGTGGCCTAAAATGGAACTTGATTACATTAAATGTAAGCAAAAGCTGGAGAAGTTATCTTCCACTAAAAAAATATACTAATCTCCTCCTGGAAAACTACCAGGGCTCAGAATATGAAAATGTTTCTTTGGGGGATCATACAGTGATAGCCACTACTGGATAAGGCAGCACAGGAAAATAAAGATATCCAAGTCAAATGCTCCAACATCAGCTACCAACTGGCAGAATTCCAAATGACCAGTAAAGTTATAGAATTTGAATGAACATGACTGTTAAAGGAACAAGCTAGTTTGTTAAAATTCTTCATGAAGATCCTTGGCAAAAAACAGGAACTCATAACTGAAAAATTGAAGAAGAATTTCACAAGTCCTGAGACTTGATCGAGATACTCTGCTGGGAGTAAAATTATCTTCTTTGCTTTCAGGTCACTGCAAATTATTAGCTGAGGAAAATGTTCTGCTCCAAAGTTCAATGCTGTCTTAATCAACATTTTACTTCTGAGAAAGAAATGCTTGAGCAAGAAGTTTGCTGTAGACTTTGCTGGGGAAAAAAACCTTATTAGTGGGAGAAGTCAATAACAGAATGATTACGCTCTTTTGAGGAAGGAAATTTTAGAAATGTGGAGGGAGATGCCCTTCACTATTTAGCCTGTCCACTCTCATGAGATCAAACTATTAAAGAGGTGACAAACTTTGTATGTCCTGCTATGTCCAATCTTCTATCAAGGCTGAGAGATAGGAAACACAAAATACCAATTATGACATTTTCAAGTTGGAGCAAGCTTTGTCATGGAGTTCCCCAAGAATCAATATTTGGAGCTTTGCTTCTTTGATGTATTTATCAGTAATTCAGATCTTGGTGTGCAGGGGATAATGTCAAAGTTTGTGGATGTCCATAAACTTCGAAAAATTGTAAACTATAAGGAGGACAGTGTAGAACTTCAAAAGGACATTGTCAATGTTGGTGGAGTGGGTGAATAGGTGGCAGATCAAGTTCAATGTAGGGAAGTATGAGGTGATACACTTTAGTATAAAGAACACAGAGATTCAGCATAAAATCAAAGCTACTCTAAAGAGTGTCCAGGAGTTGACAGACCCAATTGTATGTGTGCATAAGTCATCAATGGTAGATTGGACAGTTTGAGAGGTCTGTGAATAAAACGTATAGTATTATTGGCTTAGAGAAGAAGAGCATAGAAATTATGCTAATTTTTTTATAGAACACTGGCCAGAGTTCAGTGGACAATTGTATGCAGCTCTGAATGACATATTTCACAAAGGATATGAATGCATTAAAGAGAGTGTAGAAGAGTTTTACAATAACATTTCCAGGCATGGAAAACTTAGTTATGAGCATAGATTGGACAAGTTGAGACAGCAGAGAGGGGAGTTATCAAAATCATGAGATTTAGACAAAAAGATGGGATTCCTGTTTGTAAAAGTATCAAGAACCAGAGGCCATAGTTTTAAAGTGTTTTGCTAAAGAAGCAGATATGAGATTAATATCAGCCTTTTAACACAGTCAGATTAATAATGCACTGCTTGGAAGTTTCATGGTTGCAGGTTCAATTAAGGCATTCAAGAGGACGTTGGATGATTAGTTAAAATAAACAATGTACAGGGATATGGGGAAAGATAGGAGTTTGGGACTAAATTAAAATGCTCAGAGCTGGCGCAAATACATTTGACTGACTGTCTGTCCCTCCTCCAATGCACTGTATTAATTCTATGAGTCTGTGATAAGTGGCTTCCATATCTAACATTCTGGATTCCATTTATATTGCTCAGTATGAAATGATATAACTCCAAAATATCTTAAGTTCAGCTCCTCAAAATTGCTACAAAAATGTTATGACTTGACATTTATGATACCAATATGACATCACTTAAAAGTCTAACCAACAGTTTTATGTGGTTTTTGAAGATTATTTTAATTATGCACATTGCTCTCAGAGATTTCAGGGCACCAACAGTCAGAATTAATAAACTAACTTCCTACAAAAGAGATAGTGCATGTATTCAATTCGTCTACGTTAAATGTCAAATAGTGAGAGTAAAATTAAACTCTCCTCACTATCAGATTAACATTTTTACTGTTTTATTATTTTCCTTTCAATTCAATGAACAAATTCAGTATGGCAACTCATTAACCTTGGAATAATAAAGTTAAAAGTCAAATTTAAATTAACTTTCATAAAAACAGAAACTGCTGGAGAAACTTGGCAGAGTTGGCAGCATTTGTAGAGAGAGAAAAACAGTTAACATTTTGATGCTAATGACCCTTGACCAGAACTGAGTGCAGCTGGGATAGGGTGGTATTTTTGCTGATGATAGGGTGCAGGTGAAGGGAGGGGGTGGAATGGAGTGAGTTGAATATATGGAAGTATGCTGAGACAGAGAAAAGATTCGAGCCAAATAGATGGATTGCTGATGATAAACCAAGAGAAGATAATTGCTGAATGCTTGCTAACAGGAAATGTGAACAGTTAAAAATGGGCCACAGATTGTAAGAGTGGGTAATGAACATGAAAGAAGATGTTCATATTCTGAAATTGTTAAACTCAGTGTTGAGTCCTGAAGGCTGTAAGATACCGAGACAGGAGATCAGGTGAGGTTCCTTCAGCTTGCTTTGGGCTTTGCTGGAGCACTGCTGCAGACCTGAGACAGAAATGTTGGTGCAGGAACACAATAGGTACTGAAGTGGCAGGCAACTGGAAGCTCTGGATAATTTTTACAAATAGACTGGTGGTATTCCACAAAGAGATCATCCAGTCTGAGTTTCATCTCCCCAATGTTTAACTTCCAGGAGCCTATAAAATGCTGTTTTTCAACTGTCTTTTCAGGTCATATCATCAATTCATGGAAAAACACTGTTTATAATTGGTTGCACATAGTAATTTTAGCACAATGACTATGTTGCCAATGATTTTAAAATTCACTATTTTTAAAAATAACCTTTTCTTTTGAGAGGATAAGAATGCAGAAACGATTACCATGTCGATGGAACTGTGGATATTGATATTGCTTTTCTGATATAATAGAAACTTCTTAAAAATAATGTCTGTTTTATTAGTAATTATTGCAATTGGAGTTGAATAAATGAGCAAACTATTGGGTTAGTTGGACACTAAAACCTGAAGCCCAGTTAAGCATTCCAGTCCAACATAGAGATGTACAGCACAGAAACAGATCCTTCGGTCCAACTCCTCCATGCCGACCAGATATCCCAACCTAATCTAGTCCCATTTACCAGCACTTGGCTCATATCTCTCTAAACCCTTCCTATTCATATACCCATCCAGATGCCTTTTAAATGTTGCAATTGTACCAGCCTCCACCACTTCCTCTGGCAGCTCCTTCCACACATACACCACTCTCTGCGTGAAAAGGTTGCCCCTTAGGTCTCTTTTATGTCTTTCCCCTTGCACCCTAAACCAATGCCTTCTAGTTCTGGACTCCCCCACTCCTGGAAAAAGATTTTTGTCTATTTATCCTATCCATGCCCCTCATGATTTTATACAACTCTATGAGGTCACCCCTCAGTCTTCAACGCTCCAGGGAAAACAGCCCCAGCCTGTTCAGCATCTCCCTGTAGCTCAAATCCTCCAAACCTGGCATCATCCTTGTAAATCATTTCTGAACCCTTTCAAGTTTCACAACATCCTTCTGATAGGAAAGAGATCAGAATTGCATGCAATATTCCAAAAGTGGCCTAACCGATGTACTAAACAGTTGTTGTGTCATTGTACCTTGTGCAGCTATAACTTAAGAATCTAGTGCACAATGTACATTTGAGGTTTCCTCTTTGTGGAAAAATGATGATAAGAAATAGAACTTGCACATAATGTCCACATCATAGGGTGACACAGTGGCTCAACGGTTAGCAATGTTGCCTCACAGCCCCAGGGACCCAGGTTCGATTCGTGCCTTGGGTGACTGTCTGAGTGGAGTTTGCACATTCTCCCCGTGTCTGCATGGGTTTCTTCCCACAATCCAAAGATGTGTAGGCCATGCTAAATTGTTAGGTGCATTAGTCAGGCGTAAATATAGGGTAGGGGAATGGGTCTGGGTAGTTACTCTTTGGAGGGGCGGTGTGTACTTGTTGGGCCGGAGGGCCTGTTTCTACACTGTAGGGAATCTAATCTAAAATAGCCAGCTTCACTTGTCTGCATTATTGTCCTTGTGTTGAAATCCCTTCATGGCCTCATCCTTTACTATTTTGTAACATACACCAACCCAACAACTTCTTCTACTTTCTATTCAATTGACTCTAGCATTTTGTACTACTTCATGTCACCTCAACATCGGTAGCCATGTTCTCAACCACAGATACCTGCATCTGGCAGTACCTTCTGAGACCCCATTACCTACCTCTAATATTGTAAAGAATCCTTTGAAAGCTCATCTCTTGCACAAGATTTAGGTCACGGCTCTTACTCGATCCTTCTTTAACCCAACATCTATTTTCCTACAGCGTAAGTCGGGTTATTTTTCTGTGTTAAAGATGCGACTGGGCGGCACGGTGGCTCAGTGGTTAGCACTGCTGCCTCACAGCGCCAGAGACCTGGGTTCAGGCGACTGACTGTGTGGAGTTTGCACATTCTCCCCGAGTCTGCATGGGTTTCCTCCCACAGTCCAAAAATGTGCAGGTTAGGTGAATTGGCTATGCTAAATTGTCCATAGCAGGGGTAAATGAAGGGATCTGGGTGGGTTGTGCTTTGGCAGGTCAGTGTGGACTTGTTGGGCCGAAGGGCCTGTTTCCACACTGTAAGTAATCTATGCTATTCAAATACAAATCATTATTGCTGACATTGTGGAGTCATCGTGGGCCCAGCACAGGGCTTTGTTGCACCAAACACTTCCAAGCCACAAAAACATGAATGGTATTCAGAAAACCAATATATTATCAAGTATTCTGGCTGAATTTTAACTAGCAGGAGCATGAGTTTGGGTTTCATTGATAGCATGTTAATAGCATATCAGGAAGCCATCCCTAATTATCCTACTTTAACATTTGGTTGCAGCATATATTAAATTCCAAGTGAGCAACTCCTTCAAAAAAGGCAGCTTGACTGTTTCAATATGTCAATTACCCATTTATAACTTAATTAATATGGAATTTGCAAATTAGCTTTAAATTTCCCAGGCCTGTTGGAACTTGCCATTGAAAACAAGACAAGAACTCCGCAGCTAAAGACATGACAGATAAATATGTCACTGATGTTGACACTATGCAGCTGCTTTTTTGTAGTTTATATGAAAGGTTTTGTTTGCAGTACTTGTGCTGCAATACTTCAATGATTTTGCAGATTAGTACATCTGATCTCTGCTTTGATTTATCAGATAATCAGGAGTGCCACTTCTGCTGTTTTTGCTAAAACCTCAGGAAAAGTCTAAAGAGATCAATGGAATGAAAAGAACCAGCAGGAATGCACCAGCAGGCGTATGGGCAATACCAGTAAGAATAGGAACATTACTAGCTGAAGAACCAGCAAAAAGAGTAGCGCCAGCAGGAACAGCAACAACCTGCTCTTCATAGCCCTGCAGCTCCACAAGTCAGAGATGAAGAGCAGGGAAGTGAAGCTTGCTGGGAGGCCACATAAGCAGCACGTGATGTACAGGCAGAGGATTTGTTATCTTGAGATGTCAAAGCACCAGTGTTTCAAGTGGCTCAGATTACAGAATAAAATGCTATCAGATATTTTCAGCTTGCAACCTTGGTTAGGGATCCTGGATAATATACTTGCAACACAAATGGCCTACTGCTAGATATTTTGGCCAACTTTCTTTGAAGTCAGCAGAGATCACCACTGCTGCTAACTGCAAAAACCTGCTAATAACACAATGACTACACCAAAGGTTTCCTGGAGCTGTTTAATTTTCTGTTTCCCATGTCCCATTTCCCTGCAAGTTAAGAATTTTAAATCAAAGTCTACCCATTTATCCATCTTCAAAACTTCACACCTCTATTTTGACCTGTTTATTAGTCATGCAAGATCCTTTGGACAGGACCAAAAAATCAACAAAAAAGCAGCTTTAGAAACAATCCCATTTTTAGACAAATGTGTGTTCTTGTTTATATTTATGTTTATATCCCACAATCAGAAAGACTATACAATAATTCCTTTCATTGGTCAACAAATTACCTAAATATCATTAGAAACCATTAGAAACCATTCTCTTCCCTGTCATTTCTAAATAAATGTCAAAGATGGCATATTTTCACTCAGAAGGGCAGGGATTCTCCATTTCATTCTGCTGCTATGCATTTTAAGTTGGGTGGCATGGAGACTCTGTGGTTAACACTACTGCCTCAGTGTCAGGGAAACATTTCAATTCCTGTCTAGGGTGACTGTCTGTATAGAGTTTGCATGTTCTCCCCAATTCTGCTGGCTGCTCTGGTTTCTTCCCACAGTCTAAAAATGTGTAGGTTACGTCGATTGGCTATGCTAAATTGACTCATAGGGTCCAGGGATGTATAGGCCAAATGGTAAACGTGGGGTTATGGCTTTAGAGTTGGGGTATGGTCTGGGTGGAATACTCTTCTGAGGGATGGTGGAGATTCAATAAACCGAATAGCCTCTTCCCACACTATAGGGATTCTAAGAACCTGCAGGGCAGGTGACAACAGTGAGGGAGGATGCCATGCTGGGGAACTTGAGCTGCAGTACCAGGATTGCCTGTAGCATGTGGTGATAGTGACAGTGAAAAGCTCAAGCACACCGACCTGCTCTGGAAAGAGGGCTGATGAAAAGAAGGAGCAGATAGACAAAGGATTCCTCAATCTATTGTAAACCATGGGCTTCATTCCATGTAAATATCTTCTGGTTTAACTTTAATTTCTCTTCATGTTTGTAATAACCCAATGCCAATGGCATACAGAATTCCTATTTCATGAGCTTTGAGCTGTCCACGTTCAAATCTCAGGTCCCATTTTGCAAGGGTCAAATGGACACCCTGAACATCTAAAAACTATAGGTGTCCTTGAGGCATGATCACAACTCTGAGAAATTGGTAATTTTTACCAATGTTTTTCCATATTGTGCAATGATAATTAATTTCTTGCCTGAATTTGTTGTGTCCTTATCACATATTTTTAAGATTAGACATTGAATATGAATCCTGCTTCATGCAAGTAGAACTGTAATAAGTTAAACATCCCAAATAATTATTTATGCTATACTATTCTTTGAATAGTACAACAACGTTTTGATATTTGCTTCAGTACTACAAATTCTACTGAAAACCATTGACTGTTTTTAAGAAGGTGGGAAAGCAATTTAGTTGGATGCAAAAGGTGATAAGCGTTTACCAATTAGTTCTAGCTGCATCTATTGCATATTGACATTTTAAGTGCAAGCTCAAAGATTTGTAACAAGAATACTGTGGAAATACCAATAACTTTTTTTTATTTACACCATGTTTGAAAACCTTTGCTTTTCATTTCAACACTCCTGAAAGGTTACAATCACCTTTGAATATTCATTAATTATGTTCTGACAATCATGGGGGCATCTGCACAAGTGCTCCCTAAAAAGCAATTACCTAATAAGATGCAGTATGATAAATGGTGTAACACAGATTAGTTGGTACACAAACTAACAAGCAATAGATCTTTTGAAGGACAATGTTTTATGTTACAGAAATAAAAATAATATCTTTAAAACAGATTTAATGAAAACATTGCATTATATGACCAATAATCATGACTATTTAATCACAGAAGCTTTCAACTTGTGTCTAAAGAACAGGTGATATTTGAATAAATGGATTTTTTAAGATAAGTTGTGTTGTGAATGTGTGCCTTTTGCAAAATCTTAGAGAAGGCACAGGTACAATTCTGTCACAAAGATCACAATTTTGAATAATAAGACAGTTCGTGCACAAACCAAATAACAACAGATATATACCAGACATACATATATAAGGCAATTAATTCATAAAGTATTATTACTAGCACCCATTCAGTGGCAAAGACAAGTAATAACACAGACAATGTCCAATACTAGTACTACTCATAATGTTATATTCTAACTATACACACAAGCTCTAGGTACCTGGAAAAGCAGTCAAATCTCTTATTTCTAGCTAATTTATCCTCTAGTTTTGTAGATCTGTATTTGAGGATAGGGTTCTTAAGCATTTTTGACCTTAGATAAAACCATGGTCCGTGGAACTAAGTAAAGGATAACCAAAATAAATTTCTATGGCAGAATAATCCTTCCAGACCTGGTTATTTGGAGTTTAATGAAGATCGCAAAAATCTCAAAAGTTGAGTATATTTGGGTTCAAATGACAATTTGCAGCTCATCTGAATGGGAAATTGATATTGTCATTGCAAGTCAATATTGCTTTACTTTATTCAAGTTTCATGGGATGAGAACATACAGATTTATAAATAGTTATTTTGCTGTGATGAAGTTTGACTGTTTTAACTTAAAATCTTTCTCCACTTAGAGTGCTTACATCTCTATAGTGAGTTCACTCAGTTTTTGTTTGTATCCTTAGAACACCATTTTCATTTGTGACAATTTTGTACACAAACCAATCACAATATATTTCGGCGTAAGCATTTTCCTTCAGTGATTTTAAAAAAGAAAACCCATGAAAGTGTTATAGCTGCATTGAAAAGCTGAGCAGATACCCAACAGGAACATTGCTTCTTGTGAGTACAGAAATACTGACTTATACATTAAACACAGTCGTCATTACACATAATCCATTATCCTTAATAGATATGATTAACTGAGCAAAATAAAGTAAATGCTTATCCAGATAAAAACAAATACCTATAGTATTTAGGTTATGAGCTATTAAACTATATTTATGTAAAAACTGAAAATATTGATCAAAACACAAAATTTAGATTGTTATATTGATTCCTAACCCAGTTTATCTAAGTTTTGATAATTGTCTTCTTAATTTCACAAAATAGATTAGAGTCAAGAAGAAGGCTAATTCATTTTGTTTAAAACATTGATAGGCAGAGTTCAGTCTGGCTTATACATTTACTCAATTGCGCCTCAAGAGTCTATGTCCCAAAGACATGAAATGTACATGTTTCATTTCAATTTGAAGTAACTTATAAACCATATTTTTCCAAGTGGATGTTTAGACAACTCAGTGTCCAAAAGTTAAAAAAGAATCCTATACTTGTGGAAATTTCTTTTAAAATAATGTGTGCCATTGTTTGGGAAATTAGGTCATCTTGCACGGATTAGAGTATAAATCTGTATTGTAGCAGCACAATGAGTCTTCAGTGCAGCGAATGATACCATAACACGATCTACTGATACTCATCCGGGTCAGATAAATGCAGACTGGATTCTTCATAACTGTGATAATACCTATTTGTCTATCTGCCTTTAAACTCATTTTATCATTCCTCTTTTTAATAAGTATACTGTATATAACTCAATCATTACATTGTATCAATATTAAAACAGTGATAAAATACAATGTACAGTTACACCATTTCACAAGATTACATTAGAAGATGCTGACATTATGTACTGCACATCAATAAACGAAAGTTAATCTTTCTCCAAGTGGTGCCAGTGAGTTTTCTACAATAGTCTCACAGGATTTTCACCAAGGCAGTAATTGACAATTCAATACCAAGAAAGTAAAACTATTTCATTTTTTGGCAGAGTCAGAGAACATAGTAGATGTAATTACAATGTGCCTCAAGACTGTAAGCCTAATCTAAAATTGGATCAAGCATTTATACCAAATCATTTAGAACACTAGGTGCTGTATGGTGAGATGCAATTTACCATGGAATTATAACGCCAAGCTTTGCAATTACTCCTGGATTTACGAATGTCATTTGAACATAAATGAATATTTTGTGATATGATCATAACTACTAATTTGTATGTAGCAAATAGGCATATGCAAAGTAACCCCTTCCATCCTATTTTGGTAGGCATTAGAAACATAACATGAGGCTTAAAACAAATGCTCCTGTGACTGACAGACAACTCTTCCTTTCAACAAAGTACAGCTGTAGCAGGGAGCACTAGATGATACTTGACTGAAAGCGTGCACCGGTTTTTCAATTAGACATTGCTGGTGGCAGATCAGGACGCCTGGTTTGAATTATTTTTGGTTTTGGAGAATTCTTCGGTTCATCCTCATCCTCTGTTTCACTATCACAGACATGGACCACCACACTGGGAGTTGATTCAGTTCCCGCATGTAATTCATACTTCTCACCTATAAAAATCAAAAATGGAGGAGTTACAACTAAGGCAAAATATTATTTTACAATATGTTTTTCTTTTTAAAATTTATTGGGGATATTTGTTGGACTTATTTTTGTAACTGTGTGTATCATAGATCTGTAAGTGAGCTTGAGAAAAGTTAGGATTCCTTAACTGTGTGGGTGAAATTTGGTGGAGAAAGTGAGGTCTGCAGATGCTGGAGATCAAAGTTGAAACTTTATTGCTGGAACAGCACAGCAGGTCAGGCAGCATCCAGGGAACAGGAGATTCGACGTTTCGGGCACAGGCCCTTCTTCAGGAATGAGCAGAGAGTGTTCAGCAGGAGAAGATAAAAGGTAGGGAGGAGGGACTTGGAGGAGGGGCGTTGGAAATGTGATAGGTGGAAAGAGGTCAAGGTGAGGGTGATAGGTCGGAGTAGGATGGAGGCGGAGAGGTCAAGAAGAAGACTGCAGGTCAGGAAGGCGGTGCCGGGCTGGAGGGATTCGGCTGAGACAAGGTGGGGGGAGGGGGCATGAAGAAACTGGTGAAGTCCAAGTTCACCCCCTGTGGTTGGAGGGTTCCCAGTCGGAAGATAAGACGCTCCTCCTCCGACCGTCGCGTTGTTGTGGTTTGGCGGTGGATGAGTCCAATGACCTGCATATCCTCGGTGGAGTGGGAGGGGGAGTTGAAATGCTGTGCTACAGGGTGGTTGGGTTGGTTCGTCCGGGTGGCCCAGAGGTGCTCTCTGAATCGCTCCGCAAGTAGGCGGCCTGTCTCCCCAATATAGAGGAGGCCACACCGGCTGCAGCGGATGAAATTTGGTGAAAGGCAGGGCCTTAAACTATCAATATCGCTGTTGAAAATTGTGTTCTTGAGAAATGTTCATTGCTTTGCTATAGATGGAACAAAAGCACAGAAAATACAATATCCAACCTCTACAATGTTTTGAAATGAACATACATCCTTACAAATTAGGAGCAAGAGTAAGCCATTCAGCACTTCAAACTTAGTCTGCCATACAATAAGATCATGGTGGATTTGATTGTAACTCAGCTACCCCGATAATCTTTCACTCCCTTAATTAGTAAGAATATCAGATTGAAACATTTTTGACATTTGGTCAATGTATCTGGAATTAATTATTAACACATGAGGGTTGAACCTCCACTTACCCTGAACAAGACCTTCATCATAAGGACAGGAAGGCGAGGTGATCAAGGTGCAGGGAATTCCTAAATCAAGCATTTCTGCACTGTGCTTCTTCACAGGGATCCTGCATGAGGTTTGGTAAACCATCAGTTGGTTAGACTGACCTTCAAGTGCCCACGGCAGGGAAGTGTTGGATATATGACCATCTGGTAGCAAGAATTTAATTTTAAACTTTTAAAATGGGCCTTTTACAATGAATGCTGTAGGTCTACCAGAAAGCTGTATTCAGCATTTTCATCCCAAACCTACACATGCAATTTAGGGCTCGATTTTCTAATTGTTAGTATGCTCTATGCTCTGGAGGTTCTCCTAATTAAATACATACTCATCATTGATATACTATTAAATAACTTCTATCTTAGCTGGAAACTTTACAAAGTCAGTGGTAGATGCATCCTGGCTTTCATGCTAAAATAACCACTGTCACAACTCACATTTCCAAGAACTTTAAAGCCAATGCTTTTAATCCATCACTTTAACACTAAATTAGATCTATGAATTTACACCTCCTGTCTCATCTTGGACTGTGCAAAAGTAACAACTGTGTTTGTATCCTGATCCTTCTACTTTAAAACTGTTGGCCTCTGTACTGGATTCAAATATGGTTGGGATCTTTAAAATGACAAAATAATTTTGTAAGAGATATTGAGGTATATTTCCTCTGGACTAGAACAGGGCACTGTTCTAAAATAAGATTAGTTCATTCAGGAGTGGAATCCGGGAATACACTGGTTTACAAAAAGCTTTGAAAATGTAAAATCTTTTTTGCCGAAAAGATGGATGCTGTGTCAACTGAAATTGCAAGTCTGATATTTGGATATTCTATTTAATCTAAGGTATCAGGGGGTATGGATCAAAGGCAGGCAAATGGGGATAATGTACACATAGCCATAACTTAATTGAATGGTGAAGCATGCTCAAGGGCTGGATGGCCAACTCCCATTTCTATGTTCATGCTAGTAAACAGATTTGCAGGTCAACCATCTCATGTTTATTCAACTCACCTGCATCCAGTGACCATTGTCAGTGTCTCTAGAGCCTAATGGTTCCTACCCATCATGGTTAAACTGGAGTACTCCAAATCTGACAATTACTGAAGCAGGGCTGCATAAAATCAACCTAAAAATTTGTGGCGGTTCTTTAAAATTTAGAAATAGGCAAATATTCTATGAGATTTCTTTCATAAACTGGTTAAAATTACCACAAGCAGCAAAAATTATATTATTTTAAAATTTGTTTTATGTGGACACATGACTTGCCTACCTGAACAGGCCATTATTGCCCACAAACACTATTGATGGCAGCAAAATGTTAGCTAAATGGAACAGCTAAAATTATGATGGATTTCTTGAGATTAATATGTGTTTTTAAGATCAATCTGCAAACTAGAGAGGTTGAAACTGGTTGAGGTTTAAATGTATCAGTGCCAAATTGCTTTATATGCATAGGTAGAAGAATCTATTTTTCCAGTTTCATTGTAAGGTATTAAGATTACTTCAAGGCCAAGTCAGGGAATTCATTGGCAGTCTCTAAATACAGTATTTAAGTATTTTGTCTACAGTTAGTTACAGCAGGTTTGTTAAATAAATGTTCTGACCAAAATGGATGCTCTATCAAAATAGATTAAAGTTGGTGTAATAAAGTGGGCCGGATGGCATTTATCCTAGGATTCTCTGGGAAGCAAGGGAAGAGATTGCAGAGCCATTGGCCTTGATTTTTATGTCCTCGTTGTCTACAGGAGTAGTGCCAGAAGATTGGAGGCTAGCAAATGTGGTTCCCTTGTTCAAGAAGGGGAGTAGGGATAACCCTAGTAACTATAGGCCGGTGAGTCTCACTTCTGTTGTGGGCAAAATCTTAGAGAGAATTGTAAGGGATAGGATTTATGAACATCTGGATAGGAATAATGTGATCAAGGATAGTCAGCATGGTTTTGTGAAGGGCAGGTCGTGCCTCACAAACCTTATTGAATTCTTTGAGAAGGTGACTAAGGAGGTGGACGAGGGGAAAGCAGTAGATGTGGTGTATATGGATTTTAGTAAGGCGTTTGATAAGGTTCCCCATGGTAGACTACTGCAAAAAATACGGAGGTATGGCATTGAGGGTGAGTTGGAGGTTTGGATTAGGAGTTGGCTGGCTGGAAGAAGACAGAGGGTAGTAGTTGATGGCAAATGTTCATCTTGGAGTGCCGTCACTAGTGGTGTTCCGCAAGGATCTGTTTTGGGACCATTGCTGTTTGTCATTTTTATAAATGACCTGGAGGAGGGGTTAGAAGGTTGGGTCAGTAAGTTTGCAGATGATACGAAAGTCGGAGGAGTTGTAGACAGTGAGGAAGAATGTGGCAGGTTACAGCGGGATATAGATAAGCTGCAGAACTGGGCAGAAAGGTGGCAAATGGAGTTCAATGTAGTTAAGTGTGAGGTGATTCACTTTGGTAAGTGTAATAAAAAAATGGGGTACTGGGCTAACGGGCGGATACTTGGTAGTGTGGATGAGCAGAGGGATCTTGGTGTCCATGTACACAAATCTTTGAAAGTTGCCACCCAGGTAAATAGTGCGGTGAAGAAGGCATATGGCGTACTGGCTTTTATTGGTAAAGGAATTGAGTTCCGGAGTACTGAGGTCATGTTGCAGTTGTATAGGACTCTGGTGTGGCCACATCTGGAGTATTGTGTGCAGTTTTGGTCGCCATACTATAGGAAGGATGTGGAGGCACTGGAACGGGTGCAGAGGAGGTTTACCAGGATGTTGCCTGGTATGGTAGAAAGATCGTATGAGGAAAGGCTGAGGCACTTGGGGTTGTTTTCATTGGAGAAAAGAAGGTTTAGGGGTGACTTGATAGAGGTGTATAAGATGATTAGGGGTTTAGATAGGGTCGACAGTGAGAATCGTTTTCCACGTATGGAGTCAGCTATTACAAGGGGGCATAGCTTTAAATTAAGGGGGGGTAGGTATAGGACAGATGTTAGGGGTAGGTTCTTTACTCAGCGAGTTGTGAGTTCATGGAATGCCCTGCCAGTAGCAGTGGTGGACTCTCCCTCATTATGGGCATTTAAGCGGGCATTGGATAGGCATATGGAGGATAGTGGGCTAGTGTAGGTTAGGTGGGCTTGGATCGGCGCAACATCGAGGGCCGAAGGGCCTCTACTGCGCTGTATTCTTCTAAGTTCTATGTTCTATTGTATTTATATTGTGCCTTTCATGACCATTGGACATCCCAACTTACTTTAAAGCCAATGAAGTACTTTTAGTTTAGACTCCCAAAACACAAAAGTAATAATGGCCTGAAAATCTGTTTCTGATATTGATTAAGTAGTTAAAAATTGGTTTAGTCATTTAGGGCAATTCCCTTGCTCTTGTTCAAAGTAAATTTGTGGGATAACTTTACCTCTGTCTTAAAGCACAGACAGCCCCTCAGTTTAATATTTCATCTGAAAGACTGTATCTTCTATAGTGCTGCATTTCCTCAGTATCACACTAGAACATTAGTTTTGACTTGTGTGTTCCAGTTCTGCATTGGGACTTGAACCCACAAACTACTACCCAAGAAACAAGACTGTTACCAAAGGAGCTATATCTGAAAATTTATAGATTAGATTTTACCGAATACAGAATTGCACATTCTTGTTGTTATTGCTTTCATCTTGCCAGTCAAAATAACACAACTCACACTCAGCCAAAAAAACATGGGATTCAGACCACAGAAAAGATTTCGGATAAAGAAAATGCTAATCCTCCTAATAAGTGTGGCTATTTTTCAGCCCCACACAGTTGGCATCTCACTCTTACTTTAATTCCTTTTTCTAAATATACCCAATGTTTTTGAATGTGTTGATGTTGTCTGCTTATAATATTTCTTTTGGAACTTTATTCCATAACTGTTCCACAACATTTGGGTGGCTTGGTGGCTCAGTGGTCAGCACTGCTGCCTCACAGTACCAGGGACCTGGGTTCGATCTTTGAGGAGAAAGTGAGGTCTGCAGATGCTGGAGATCAGAGCTGAAAATGTGTTGCTGGAAAAGCGCAGCAGGTCAGGCAGCATCCAGGGAACAGGAGAATCGACGTTTCGGGCATAAGCCCTTCTTCAGGAATGAGGAAAGTTTGTCCAGCAGGCTAAGATAAAAGGTAGGGAGGAGGGACTTGGGGGAGGGGCGTCGGAAATGTGATAGGTGGAAAGAGGTCAAGGTGAGGGTGATAGGTCAGACTGGGGTGGGGGCGGAGAGGTCAGGAAGAAGATTGCAGGTTAGGAAGGCGGTGCTGAATTCGATGGATTAGACTGAGACAAGGTGGGGGGAGGGGAAATGAGGAAACTGGTGAAATCCGAGTTCATCCCTTGTGGTTGGAGGGTTCCTAGGCGGAAGATGAGGCGCTCTTCCTCCAACCGTCGTTTTGTTGTGGTCTGGCGATGGAGGAGTCCAAAGACCTGCATATCCTTGGTGGAGTGGGAGGGGGAATTGAAATGTTGAGCCACAGGGTGGTTGGGTTGGTTGGTCCGGGTGTCCCAGAGGTGTTCTCTGAAACGCTCCGCAAGTAGCCGGCCTGTCTCCCCAATATAGAGGAGGCCACATCGGGTGCAGAGGATGCAATAGATGATGTGTGTGGAGGTGCAGGTGAATCTGTGGCGGATATGGAAGTTTCCTTTGGGGCCTTGGAGGGAGGTGAGGGGGGAGGTGTGGGCGCAAGTCTTGCACCTCCTGCGGTTGCAGGGGAAGGTGCCAGGAGTGGAGGTTGGGTTGGTGGGGGGTGTGGACCTGACGAGGGAGTCACGGAGGGAGTGGTCTTTACGGAATGCTGATAGGGGAGGGGAGGGAAATATATCCTTGGTGGTGGGGTCCGTTTGGAGGTGGCAGAAATGACGGCGGATGATGTGCTGAACATGGAGATTGGTGGGGTGGTAGGTGAGGACCAGTGGGGTTCTGTCCTGGTGGCGGTTGGAGGGGCGGGGCTCAAGGGCGGAGGAGCGGGAAGTGGAAGAGATGCGGTGGAGGGCATCGTCGACCACGTCGGGGGGGAAATTGCGGTCCTTGAAGAAGGAGGCCATCTGGGTTGTGCGTTTTTGGAACTGGTCCTCCTGGGAGCAGATGCGGCGGAGTCGAAGGAATTGGGAGAATGGGATGGCGTTTTTACAGGGGGCAGGATGGGAGGAGGTGTAGTCCAGGTAGCTGTGGGAGTCGGTCGGTTTGTAGTAGATGTCCGTGTTGATTCGGTCGCCTGAAATAGAAATAGAAATGTCAAGGAAGGGGAGGGAGGAATCTGAGACTGTCCAGGTGAATTTGAGGTCGGGGTGGAAGGTGTTGGTGAAGTGGATGAACTGTTCAACCTCCTCGTGGGAGCACGAGGCGGCGCCGATACAGTCATCGATGTAGCGGAGGAAAAGGTGGGGGGTGGGGCCAGTGTAGTTGCGGAAGATGGATTGTTCCACATATCCTACGAAGAAGCAGGCATAGCTGGGGCCCATGCGGGTGCCCATGGCTTCTCCTTTCGTTTGGAGGAAGTGGGAGGATTGGAAAGAGAAGTTGTTCAGGGTGAGGACCAGTTCAGTCAGTCGAAGGAGGGTGTCAGTGGAAGGGTACTGGTCGGTACGGCGGGAAAGAAAGAAGCGGAGGGCTTTGAGTCCTTCGTGATGGGGGATGGAGGTGTACAGGGACTGGATGTCCATGGTGAAAATAAGGCGTTGGGGACCGGGGAAGCGAAAATCATGGAGCAGGTGGAGGGCATGGGTGGTGTCCCGAACGTAGGTGGGGAGTTCTTGGACTAAGGGGGACAGGACGGTGTCAAGGTATGCAGAGATGAGTTTAGTGGGGCAGGAGCAGGCGGAGACAATGGGTCGGCCGGGGCAGTCAGGTTTGTGGATTTTGGGCAGGAGGTAGAAGCGGGCGGTGCGGGGTTGTGGGACTATGAGGTTGGAGGGGGTGGATGGGAGATCCCCCGAGGTGATGAGGTTATGGATGGTCTGGGAGATGATGGTTTGGTGGTGGGGGGTGGGGTCATGGTCAAGCGGGCAGTAGGAGGAGGTATCTGCGAGCTGGCGTTTGGCCTCAGCGGTGTAGAGGTCGGTGCGCCAAACTACTACTGCGCCTCCCTTGTCTGCTGGTTTGATAGTGAGGTTCGATTCCGACCTTGGCAGACTGTCTGTGTGAA
Source organism: Chiloscyllium plagiosum (assembly GCF_037043375.1). NCBI lineage: Eukaryota > Metazoa > Chordata > Chondrichthyes > Orectolobiformes > Hemiscylliidae > Chiloscyllium > Chiloscyllium plagiosum. The sequence continues at coordinate 65,687,319 of NW_028270141.1, forward strand.
GTTTGCACATTATCCCTGTGTCTGCATGGGTTTCCTCCCACAATCCAAAGATGTGCAGGCGAGGTAAATTGGACATGCTAAATTGCCCATAATGTTAGGTGCATTAGTCAGGGGTAAATATAGAGGAACCTTGATTATCTGAATGAGATGGGTGGGCACTATTTCATTTGTATAATTGATTATTCCATTAATTGGAGAGTATTTCCTCTGGGCCTTGGAGTTTTCTGTGAAGTGTGCTCCCTGTTCAGGAGACAGAGCAGCAGCATACTGTGCATGAGACCCTGCCACCAACCCCGTCCAACACTGCCCTCCCCCCATCTCCAACCCTGTCTGCTCCCACCCTGCAGCCCCATCTCACCCACTACCAGACCTCCGACCCCACCTTCAGGGCAGCCGGACTGTACACCAAAAGTAAGACTGCTGCTACTGCCTTTGTGGGGTAAGTCTCCAAATAGCACACACACATTTTGACAGGTTCCACCTTTGCCATGCACAGGACAATGTTGGAGAGAATATCTGGGAAGAGGGGAGTTTAGGCTACACCCCTATGTAGAAGTCCAGTGGGGGGAGAGAGGGAGGGCGGGAGGTCAGTCATTTAGAGGCGGTGCCTGGACTGTCCAGGAATGTTGTCAGCAGCATTTCAGTGAGCAGAGTTTGTTTTTAATCATTGTATTTGTAAACAAAAGACACGATCAGGGTTGAAACAGCTCTTTGATGTAATGTTTCTATTTGGGACCTTGCGATCACCTTCGGATAATCCGATATTCGGATAATTGATATTCAGATAATCGAGGTTCCTCTGTATAGGGTAGGGGAACGGGTCTGGGTGGGTTACTCTTCAGAGGGTCGCTGTGGACTTGTTGGGCTGAACTGCCTGTTTCCATACTGTAGGGAATCTAGTCTAATAACCTCTATTAATTTGGTTGTAAAGGTTCTATGTAATTTTCTTCATTAATTTATTTTCAATATGTATTATTCACTGTAATGCATATAGTGTCTGCATCTGTTTGACCAATACATTTCATAATCCAATAACTTTAACTGAACCATCTCAAAGACTCATTGTCCAAATGAATCAAGTCCAACTTCTGTAACCTTTCCTCCTAGCTTAAATTCCTGAAAGCAGAATCATCTTTACTGCTTGTTGAAGATACATTTGAGCAAGTAGGTTTTTGAAAGTGGAGGAAAACTTGGCTAGTTGTAAATTCTCTGTGTCAGCATTAAAAGACAAGTCAAAGACCAAAGTACTGCAAGCTTTTAAGTTCTGGCTGAGAGGGCACACAGCACAAGGCATGGGAAAGATGATAAGGCAGAGATACTGTAAGCACAAAGTGAATGAGTGCTAAGAGATCAAGGGACGAGATCTGAGATGCACCCTGGTGCAATTCAGCAAATGGATGTTGCTTATTTCTGTGTGCAAAGTATCCTAGCAGCAGAATATTGATAAAAGAGCTCATACACTCCAAAGTGCAGCATTGAAGTGAGGATCAGCAATATGCCCTGATGTTGTGGTGAGGCTGGTACATGTCCAATGCCAGTGTCCATGGACAGGGGACTGCAGACAATTGCTGCCAAAGGATAGCCTCGAGATG